>NW_004524628.1:7894533-7968520 GCF_000260255.1 Octodon degus
TCCCTCCCTCCCTCCCTCCCTCCCTTCTTCCTTCCTTCCTTCCTTCCCTCCCATTCCTTTTCAGAGGCAGAGTCTCACTCTGGTTCAGGCTGGCCCTGACCTCAGGGTCGTCCCCGCCCCTCCCTCAGCCTCCAAGTGCTGGGATCACAGGCAGCCACGGGACGCTGGGTCCCACAGATTGTTTCGGTTTCCTTCTAACTCTAGCCTGCGTCCTCAGGTGGTCTTTACTGAATCTGAGTTTCGACGTCTGAGACTTTTACCTCGGGCCCTGGAACGAGGCCTCTTGGCCGTGGGCCTTTCTTCTCGGGCCTTTCTTCTGTCCCTGCCCTTCTGCCCACAGGAAGAGGAAGATGTGAAGTCTACAGCAGTGTCATCAGGTTCAGAACATGGGTTTTAAGGAGTCCTTGAGGAGCAGCCTTGTTTCCCCTCCATGGCAGAGGGAGGGCACCCCTCATGGTGCTCTGCCACATGCTTCCTGTCCACAGCAAGGGGCCCACGTGGACTCTCACTTGGAGGCCGTGGGGACCTCAGTGGCTTTGGACCAGCAGAGGTGTGGCGGCGGGCGGGCAGGCTCTCTGGGCCTGGGCTGTAACTTCTGAAGTCCACAGAGGCGATGTGGGAGGGAGAGAGGTGCGAGCAGAGCCTTGGGTGGGGGGCGATGGGAAGATACGGTGCGTGTTAAAGCTGGTTACAGCACGAGAGGCTCTCTCCTTCAGCATCCCCTGCCTCGCCCCGGACACGCTCCTCCCGCCCTGCCTGCCCCCCTCTGGAGCAGCTCGGGACACCCCCTTTCACGAGTGTCTTTACCCGGTGCAAGCAGAACTCCTGCGAGCGCTGCTGCCGGCGGCCGCCCAAGCGCAGGGCAGCTCCCGACCGCTCCGCAGCGCCCTCACCCAGGCTTTCAGCGACCTGGCGCTGTGTGACTCTGGCTCTCACCCAACATCAGACTAAGCACGAAACGGAAATGCCCTGCTTCGGTTCAGGACCTAGCGGCAGCCACAACACCGCAAGTAGCGACGCTTGAGAAAGGAGGTCAGCGCTGCTTCAGGATGTGGTAAGGGCGGCGGGGCAGCGTGCGGGGGGAGGCGTCTTGAAGGGGGGCGGTAGTGCTGTGTCTTGCACTGTGGTGCTTTTTAAAAAATTAGATGCCCACTGTATTTTTCACACCTCCTATACACGCAATTTATACCGAATTTCTCCTGTCAGAATCAAAACTCCTCAGATTCCACAAAGTGGAAGAAAGAATTAGAAAAACAACCCCTCCTATCGTCTAATAATAAAAAACATCACTGTAGACCGGAGAAAGCAAAACATGAGCGTAATCTTTCTGCCATCCGGGAAGGCTCCGCGGGGCGGCGGGTGCGGGGGAGAACCGCTGTCCCTCCGGCCAGAACCCTCCTCCCAGCCTCCAGGAGGCCCCGGCTAGGTTGTAAATCCACGCTGCTTTAGACACTCCTCCAGCTGGGAGTACGCGAGCTTGAATGAGTCTCATCAAGTCACAAAAAGCAGGGAAACTCGCGAAGTTTCCCAGCCGCCGGCCACTTCCCCACTGGTACTCACGCTGGAGGAAAAGGTGTGTCCTCCACCGCGGCTGGGCACGGAGCGCAGCGGGAGGAAACCCTGCGGGCCTGGAAGGTATAAAGCCCTGCACCCGCCGGGCTCCACCGCAGGCGAAAGTCTGGCCTGGCAGCTGTCCCAACGGCAAGAAAGGGGCAAAGTCCAAGAATGCTGAGCTACAGGTAAGAGGTCAGGGTGCAGGGAGGAGAGGGAGGGAGAAAAGAAGGGAGAGAGAGGGAGAGGGAGAGAGAGAAGAGAGAGAAAAGGGAAGAGGAGAGGACAGAGAAGCAGCAGAGGAAAGACAGAAAAAGGGACAGAGAAAGAAAGAGATGGAAGGAGAAAGGAAGGGGGGGGCTCGGGGGGCTCAGGCACCCTGAGCAACTCCCCAGATTTCTGTGACCTTAGCTCTCTGGGGGTGACCTTTTCACTGATGACCTTTATCTGTGTCAAGGTGACCTTAAACATTCCTTGACTTCTCTGGGTCTCATTCTCCGTGAAAGAGGGGCAGGGTTAGGGGGGCCCCAAGGGCCTTCTTCAGGGACCCTGCTTATGGCAGGAACAGGGGGCCATGCATGTGGGGGCCCCAGCACAGCAGGTCCTTTCTCTTACGGGCAGCCACACAGCAGCATCTATGCTGGAGGCCAGAGTGGGCCGAGTGGGTCACGTGTGTGCCGGGAAGGCAGAGCACCCAGGCTCAAAGTCCCTCGCCTCTTCCTGGGGGTGGTGCTGTGCCATCTCCCCTCTGGGTGCCACAGTGTCCCCACCTGGGCATAAGCCCAGGTCACCCAAGCCTGGTGTAGAGTGGGCACCAATGTCATCTCCCCTTCCTGTCTGGGCCCCTCACTCCAGAAGCCCATTCTTTTTGGGGGTGCAGCCCCCCAAGGATTCCCCCAATGCTGCCCCCATCCTGGCAGGCTGGGATCTTGGTCAAAATCTTTCATCTTTGTTTCCTCTTGGGTAAACTGAAGCAGTGGCACCCCCCACAAGGCCTGGCACCCTCCCCTACTCTTCTGCCCCATCCCTGTCCCTCTTGGGGAGGGGCCCTTGTCTGTCCCCAGAGCCTTTTGTCGTCTCTCACTCCTCAGATCTTCTGCAGCCCTGTACCATGCTCTCTGCAGTTTCCTTTCCTTTCCTCTCTCAGCTCCTTGCTCTGAGGGGAGGGCACTGGGGCCTCCCTGCACCCCTGGGTACCACCCACTTCAAGACCCAGCTGTGGACCCCAAGCCAGGGACCTGGTTGCCTCAGAGCCCAGGTCGGAGCTGGCCTGGAGCTCGTGTGGTGGAGGTAGAGGTGGGCACCCCACTGTGGGGGGGCATCCCGAGGGTGCCTTCTCCAGTGGGTCCCCTCTCAGCCTGCCCAGAACCAGCCCAGGTCCAGAGAACCTAGCCTGTGCCCCCAGGGGCTCTGGGTAGCAGCTGTGGGTGGGCATCTGGCCCCTCTGATTTCTCAAGCCCGGGACCCATGTGAGAACCGCGTCCTTAACAGGTAGTGCGAGCCTGCGAAGATTGTTCGGGGCCAAGCCTCCTGGGCTCAGTGCTCCTGACCTTGCCGCGGTGGACCTGAGAACGTGCATTTCTTGCTTGTGTGGTTCATAGTGTGGTGCAGGACCTGTCCTAGAAGCAGCAAGGCTTTCGATTCAGGACAAGGTCTTCTCACCTGGGAGGAAAAAAGAAGTTGATATGCCTGCAACCTCAGCTCTCAGGAGGCTGAGGCAGGAAGATTGCCCTGAGTCCAAGGCCAGCCTAACTACATATAAGTCTCAGAAAACCAAACACGAAGGAAGTCACTGCAGGGCTTCAGGCGGCTGTCACATTCTCTAGACCCAGTGGCCCTTACAATGTTTGCGTAGTCGGAATCCCAAGACCTTGCCCACTGTGTCACGCATTGTAAAGCCCCAGCCCTTCCCGGAGTGGGGACTGCAAGCCTGCGGGAGGACTGTGCTGCCTTCTGGTCAGGCGAAGTAGTCTGGCCAGGGCGGGGTCCTAAGCTGAGGGAGTGGAAGAGGGGGGCTGGGTTCCAGTGTCTCACACTGCCTCGCGAGGTCCCTGCCAACTGCTCTTGGCCTTGAAGGGGCCACCCGCCCTGTTGTGGGAGGGTCTTGGAAACAGGGTGGCTCTGGGGCCTGAGTATTGTTCCCATAGACAGGGAACCATGGGTACCTTGGCCCTCCCACCCCACCATGTAAGCTTGGGCCTGGACTCTGGGTGTCGGAAAGGACTTAGTGTCCCGGCTGCCCCAGCTCAGAGTCAGTCCTGGCTCTGCCCCATGACACCTTGGAGAACCAGCCTGGATACCAGCCCCGGCCAGCTGGGCCAAGGTGCTGGGTGCATGGTCCTCAGTTCTGATGCAGCTGAGGCCTAGTCTTGCTTCTTGATCATGGCATGCACCCATCCATGTCACACTGCGGGGCTGGCCTGGAACAGCGTCAGCACTTAGCACAGGGCGAAGGCCTTGCTTGTTCTTTTCTTTTTGTTTTTGGAGACAGGGTCCTGCTGTGTAGTTCATATTGACCTTGACCTCATTGTAGAGTGCAGGCTGGGCTCGAACTCACAGCAACTCTCCTACCTTAGCCTCCTGCGTGCAGGGGTCACAGGCCACTCCTGGGCAGTCCCTCCTCTTTTCTTGCTCGTGCTACACTGTTGTCCCTCAGCTGGGTCCCACTGAGGTGGCCCCACAAACCGCCCCAGGGCCCAGGCCACTCTCAGAGCAGCACCTCCAAGGCCATGCCAGGGTGACACCATGTGGATGTGGGTGCGGGTCGTTCTCTGAAGGGGAAGCAATAGCAGGAGGGGAGCAATGTCTGTCCGCAGTGGGTTGGCACACGTGGGAGCTGCCCTGGGTCATCAGCACACAGTGTTCCCCGCGGCCACAGCTCAGCAAGGGCGGGCAGGAGAGGAGCTGCCTGGGGTCTTGACAGCGGGGCTTGGCACCGCAGCTTCCAGTCTCATGCCAGGCCTGGCTTCTGGGGTGCAGAGAAGTGAAACTGTGGGTCCCAAAGGAGAAAAGTACCAGCAGGTGGTAGATGTGAGCATCCTTGCTGAAAGGGACACCAGACAGATGGACACCCCTCCAGGATGTGTTCACGTGGGACAGATGGGTGCTGGCCAGGTGGACGCCCCTCCAGGTGTTCACATGGGACACATGGGCACCCCTCTAGGTGTTTATGTGGGACAGATGGACGCTGGCTAGATGGACGCCCCTCTAGGTGTTCATACAGAACAGATGGATGCCCTTCCAGGTGTTCACATGGGACAGATGGATGCTGGCCAGATGGATGCCCCTCTGGGTGTTCATAAGGGACAGATGGGCGCCCCTGTAGGTGTTCATGTGGGACAGGTGGACACTGGCCAGATGGATGCCCCTCCAGGAGGTGTTCACATGGGACAGATGGATGCCCCTCTAGGTGTTCATGTGGGGCAGGCAGACTTCTCCAGGGGTTCCCTGCAGGAGCCAGCTGTAGGCAGCTGGGAGCCAAGAGGAGATGCAGGGCCTGACTGTGGGAAGCAGCTTCCTCATGCACCAGTGCAGAGCCTAGGGTTCCTGGGGCAGCTTCCTCCCTATGTCTTAGAAGCCCCCGGAGTCTGGACATCTCTAGGCCACAGGGAGGGCTGCTGGTGGCAGAGGTTTTCCCACACCCAGTAGATGACCATCCTTTGGCTCCTTAGTGTTTCCTTTCCTTTGGTTGACTTCTGCCTGTCCTCACAGCTACTCTGGATGCAGGGTTCCAGTGGTGGTGGCTTCTGCTCTCAAGAACCCTGGGGGACCAGCCCATCTCCTGGGCATGGTTTCCAGAGAGTGGGACATCTTCCGAAGCAGGAGAAAGTCCCACCTGTTCTGACAGCTCGTCGTGCTTGGAAGGAAATATTTATAAACCAGATGCAGGCACATTTGCCCCCCAAACGCCCCTTCCTTGAGTCTTCTAGTAGGAATCTCCTTGCCTGCCACTGCCTGTCACCCCATGTCAGTGCTTAATCTGTGCCTCTTGGGTTTCCCAAGGCACTCAGCCCTCCTGCTGGGGGGTGTGCGAGACGGGGAAGCTGTGTCCCCCGCGAAGGGGGCGGTGTGACCTGGGGGCCTCACCTGGCCTGATTTCACTCACTCGGGAGCTGCTGTGGCCCAGCCCGTGGCTTCTGCATGGGGTCTCAGCATAGGCCCCTGTTTCCACAGAACGAGTACCCGGGAAGCTACGTGGCAGCCTGTTTTTCTGGCCCCATTCTTCAGAGTCCTCACAGTGTCACCCCGGCCACATTCTGTGGGTCATAGGCAGTGCCAGCCCACATTCCCTGGAGGTGAGCTAGCGTCAGGTCCTGTGGCCATCGGACCATTGCCGAGGGCTGTGTGGGGTGGGAGACGTGGCTGTGGCTGTCAGTGGGAACCGCAGTCTCCTGCTCTGGAGACCCAGCCCTGCTCAGACCTGCGGAGGGGCTGGCCTGACGTGAGTGTCGCGTGTGCCTGGGCTGGGACGCCGCGGGCTCTCCCCACTCCTCTGTCCCTGCTGCTTCTGCTCACATTGTATTTCAGATGGGCAAGTTTCTGGGAGGACTAATTATTTGACATCCGAGTTGTCTTACACTGAGGTCCTAAGAGGCTGAGAGCAACGCTTGGTTTAGGGGTGTACCTGGTGGCAGTGCATCCCCAGCCCCAGGCCTACGGGTGTGCACGGGGTGTTGGCTGTTCTCAGGCTTTGGAAAGGATCAGAGCATGCATGATGCATCCCATTATTCTAGGAGGGGCACTCTGAACAGAGCCAGGCAGAATGCAGACGGTGGATGAGCCCGGCTTCTCTCTCAGGTCTGCCTGTTGTGTGGCCTGACCAAGTCCTTCAGGGCCTGGTTCTGTCTCTGTCACGTGCTGCCGCAAGCCAGCATTGCCACTTGCTTCTTCTCTGCCGCACTATGCCGAGCTCATTGTGCACCATACGGTCACATCCTTCGGTGCCTGCCACGTCCTGTCCATTTCACAGTGAGGATGCCGAGCCTCGCACAGGCAGTGCCACCCACTGCTGCAGCCACCCGGCTGGAGGGATGCGGGGTCGGCACCGTGCCCTTATGCGCAGGCACTGCCTGCTCAGGGCCGTTGGAGGTGCAGACATCCTTCTCCCGCTGTGCATTCTGACCATGGGAGGAAGTTTAAAAGGAGGCCAAGTTGGGCTTCCTGATGTGGAAGTGTCAGATGGTGGAAACCTCTGAGAGGGAAGTAAGTGGCCATGTAAGGGGTGGTCTGGGAGTGGGAGCCAAGGGCTCTGAGGCCTCATGGCCCTGCAGGCGTGGGACTTCCACAGGGACTCTGCTCATGCTCCACGTCATCCCCCGTGAGCTCTGTGGCCTTGAGCAACTTAGTGGACGTCTCTGAGTCTTCCTAGGCCTCATGTTTTTAATGAGGAGAATGCTCCAGCTTGCACATGCATCTTATTTCTTGGGAACAAACCCATCTTTTGTAACCTCCGCTGGGAACTGTTAAGCTGGGGGCTGTCCAGGGCCTCGCAGGCACCACTCCCCGCCTGCCATTCTGGCAGAAATGGCTGCTCTCCTGTGCTAGCTGTGGTCTTGTGGCGCTCCACACAGCGCCCCCCTGAGGCAGGAGGAGGAGACAGCTTTGGTTGTGGGCTTTCACGGGGTGCAGAATGATCCCTGTTTCCTAGAGGCAGACGGTGTGGACAGAGGGCTTCGAGGTGCAGGAGCCAGGCTGGTTCATGGGTTAACTCCTTCTCTGTGGCTGTTGGGATGGACGTTGGTCCCAGTCAGAAGGTGGGACAAGGAGAGGGTGCTCTTGGTTTGTTTGTTGTCAGGAAGCCTCAGCCTCTTTCCTCCTGGGATGTGGCCAGTATGACCCACAGGTTCCAGCCTGGAGGGGTCTTCCAGCCCCCTGTGAGCCTGAATGCCCTGCCTCACCGGGGTGGGGTTCCTGGGCATGTGCAGGAATTGTCCACTGTTCTAACTCAGCTGTGCAGCCTCAGATCAGCCCACTGAGTGACCTGAGTTCTGGGAACAAAGCCCCACCGCATCTTTCCTACAGAATGAGACTCATCTGTGGACAAGTCCCCAAGGGTTCTGCTTTGAGCTCCTGTAGTTTTCAATAAAAGCAGTTGCAAACCTGGCTGGATATTTTTCTATATCCGAATCTGGGGAATCTCCCTTTCCTTTGTGCTTTGAGAATTCTGTCATTTCTTAAAACTTAATTTGAAAAATGATTTTAATATTGTTTTGATATTTTCTAGAAATCTCCAAGATTAATTTAGATGTACGTACTCTTTTTCCCGGGCCTAGTAGGATATGCGGGAACTGTGTGGGTTTTCAGGAATCTGCCTGATGCACTGGAGTGACTAAGGGACAGGCAGTGGCTGGCTCTGTGGTGAGTAGCACTGACATTCGCCACCTGCTTCTGTCTTGTTCTCTAAATAACTGTCCTGCCTGGCTCACAGCTGGGCCACTTGCCTGAAACCCTCAGGGACAGGTGAGGCAAGCCACAAAGAGCAGCTTATTTTTTTTTTTTTTGGTGAATTCAATCCTGATCAATTCAAATACACTCTAGGACCCAAATTTTTAATTCTTCCAATTGCTGAAAGCTTCAGCTTGGAGCTATCATTTACTGACTTGGTCTTAAACTGTTAACAAATTTCTTAGATGAAGTATTTAGGAATGAAGTTTGATGATTTCTGTAACTCTCAGGTGTGTAGGGAAAAGATGGTTCCTGGATGGGGGTGCAGGGGCGCAATGAACAAATCAGGGTGCCTGGCATATTAATGATTTGGTATACTTACTATTTCCTTGGGGTGAAGCATTCAAACCCTTTCTCCAGGTATTTTGGGATAAACAGTACATTATTACTAATTACCATCATCCTATCATGCAATTCAACACTCCTGCCTATTTCTTTTTCTTTTTTTATTATGAATTTAGGACAGGGTGTACAGGTCTCACTATGTAGATTGGACTCTAGTGATTCTCCTGTTTTTAGCCTCTCAAGCGCTGGGATTATAGGCACGCGTCCCCATGCCCAGTCTTAATCGCCATCTCAGTGCGCCCCAGGGGCGGGGCTGCTGTGCTCTGCCTAAGCAGTGCTAGTCTGCTGAGCTATCTGGCCGGCTCCTGCCTATTTGTCTTCTCCACGTGCAACTTGTATCCACGTTCCCCCACCTGTGCCCCTCCTCCTCTGTCTTTCCTGGAGTTGTCTCATTCTTTGTGCTCAGGTGGTCAGTATGTTTTAGAGTCTTCATATACATGAGCTCACTTAGCACTTGTCTTTCTGAGTCTGGCTTACTTTGCTTAATGCAGCGGCCCCAGGGCCATCCATCTGGTTGGTAAGGACAGGATTTCGCCCTTTTTACTGGCCATCCATGTGGTTGGAATGGACAGGATTTCGCCCTTTTTACTGGCCATCCATGTGGTTGGAATGGACAGGATTTCACCCTTTGCACTGGCAGAAGAGTGTTCCCTTGTGTATATGTGTTCTGTATATCCTCTATCCATCCATGGTTAGATACTTTGGTTGGCTCCAAATCTTGGCTGATGGAATGGCTGTGCAGGTGTCTTCTTTTCCATGTACTGATTTCATTTCTTTTGGATATTTATTCAGAAGTGGGGCTTTAAAGTCTCCTTTTGTGGCTACTTTCCAGGACTATCACACAGTTCCACTACATTTCATCGGTCAACATTGTTTCATATGACTACTCTTCATTGCAAGGGAGGATGGGAACTGGCCTTTGTGTGAGTTAGTCATGTCCCTGTTAAGGCCTCCAAAGTTCTATTCCTGTGTTGGGAGGATGCTGGCAAAGGAACCCAGCAGCCTATACCATGGATAGCGTGCTTTTAAAGAGCAAGAACTTAGGATCAGAAGTCCTGTGCTAAATGCTTATCCTGTGTCATAGTATGTGCTGCCGCAGGCCCCTGGGGTCCTGGAGACCAGAGGGCTGGCATATGTGGATCCTCTGCATGAAGGTCAGGCTGAGGCTATGAACCTCTTCTCTCCCTTTTGTGTATCAGCTGTAACCTAGCACACCATCGCCTTGTGGAGATAAATCAAAACTATGCTCAGTATCTGTCACAGGAGCGCTTCTTATCACTTGTTTCTTCTCTGATTTCATTTTCTTACGCAAATATGAAGTCTTGATTAGACAGGCTGCACTGACTTACTGCTTCCCTTGTATCCTTGCTAGAGGGTCAGTGGCTTTGGCTGGGGCTGTGGACACAGATGGATGCCCAGAGTGGCAAAGCTGTTTCGGCTGAGGTTGATGTGACTTTTGAGGGTGGCTGGAGGTGAGGCTGTGGGAAACATTTGTGCTTCAGAGAGACACGTACAAGCAGGAAGTGCTTTGGGAGACAGAGCCAGGTAAAACAGAGCTATGGGGAAAACCTTAGTTCTTGGCTGCTTGTGGCTGGGATTCCATTTGAGTTCGCGGACACTAAGGGGTCCTTATGGAGAACAAGGGCTTCGTCAGGGACCTCTCTGTGAGCTGTGCACTGGGCCCTGCTGAGCCCTCTGGGCTTATTTCAGGTCATTCACAAGGAGGTGGAGGTGCAGTGGAGCTTCTAGCGTTGCTTTCTTTCCAGATTCTTGGACCTCTCCCCATCCCTGGCGGACTTTCCGTCCTAACGTCCCCTGGGGCTTTCTGAAGCTGAGCACTGTGTAGCCAGTGAGAGCCACGGAGAGACAGGCAAGGGCAGGTGTGGGAGCTGGCACAGCAGCACCTACTTCTCCACCCTTCTTGGCGTAACTATCTTCCCCACCCTATTGATGGATGGCGGGACTGACCCTGGGACTTGCCCATGGAATGTGGGTGACAAGTGTGAGCTAGCCCCGAGCCTGGCCATGTAGGACTTTACCCGCATGCCCTGCGTTTTTGCCATTCCATGAGAAGATCCCGGAGGCTGGCAGCACACAGAGGGTGGGAGATTCACGGTGTGGACATGCTTACCCCAGGGTGGCCTGGTCTGGGCTCACCTACCTCCACCTCACGGAGAGTGCGAGTGCCTGCTCACTGCTTAATGCCATCCTTCTTGGGATAATTTGGGAAGTGGGACGGTGGTGGCTGCTGGCAGCTGTTGTGTCCCACAGCTGTAACACAGTATGACACAGCAAGCCTCTGATGGGCCACTGTTGGAGGGCGGAGGTATCCTGCAGGAACCTGGTCTTTTAGGCCTTTGGTTGTTTCTTCCCCTGGAATGGCTTAGACCAGAGCGTCCAAATGTACACCCTCCAGAGGACTGTAAGTAACATGAAAGTGAGCCCCCTGGTCCTCCGTACTATGAGGGTCAGTTCCAGGCTCTCTTGGGGCACCAAGGGCCGACGGTGCTCAGCTGCCTGCTGTGTGTTGGAGCAGGCTTCGCTTCTAGCCTGTGCTCACTCCTGCATCCCTCAGCCCTCTTCATTCACTCCTGATATCTGCAGCAAATACTGACTAGATGCCTTCGTCCACTCGCAGCACCTGTCATAATGCCAGTGCTGGGTAGATGATTTCAGGGCTGCCCGGCTTAGGGAATCATAGCGAGCCGCAGAGCCTGTACATTTTCTGCAGAGACGCTGAGACAGAGTCAGCACAGAGGCCGCGTTTCCAACCATGTTTTCCATACACGATGAGAAGCTGCCCTTCGCAGGGTGCCCCTATTGCAGCCATGGCTTCCAACGAAACCTAACGAGCGGCTCTCTGGCAGCCTCTGCCTGCAGGTGTGAGGGCCTGGACCCAGACATCCCCAGGGACTTCCAACCCAGCCAGTGCCTTGCTGGCCATCTCGTCCCCCTCCTCAGGGTCCTGTCCCTTCTCAACAGTGGGCTGCATCTTTAGAGGAAGCCCTCTTTGCTCTGGTGGAATTTAGCAAACCAAATCTATCCGGACAGAAATTCCAGTCGTAGCTTTCGAGCAGCAGGTTCCCGAGGGCCGGGCCAGTGGTCTGGTCCTGGCTGCATGCTGCACTCACTCCAGGGAGCATAAGGGGTCCTCATGTGGGGCTCTCCCTCCACATCATTGGCCTGGATTCTGAGAGTTCCAGGGGATTATGAGATGCCCCGGGGCCCAGACAGGAGCTTCCTGAGATCACTCCAATGAAGGGGAACCTGGCGTTTGTTGTGTGCCACATCAGCTTGGGGTGTGCAGCTCCATTTCTGAATGTCATGTCCTGGCTAGCCTTTGATGTAGCACAACATGATCACCGCTGTGAACGGTTTTCATGGGTGTCACAGGAGAGCAGGGTGCAAAAACACATCTCGCTGAAGCACCGTGATAATTTAGCCAAAGTGAGGTTTGACGAGTAGACTACACTTTGCTGGAGTTTGTTCATCCTAGACTTTGCTTTCTGAGACATTTCTTTCCCTTTGTCCTGCACTCTGAGCACTTCCCAATCCCATCTCCAGGGAGCTCCAGGCAGGGGAGGAAGCCAACTCCCCGCCCACTCCAGGGAATCTGCTTCCCTCGCAGGAAGTGCTCTTTAGGGGGAGGTGAAGAAGTTGCCAGAAAACAGCCCCCTTTCAGTTCCAAGGAGATAGCTCAGTGGAATAAGTGCTTCCCTGGCAAATGCAAGGGCCTGATTTCAATCCCTGGTTCCTAAAAAAAAAAAAAAAATTAAAAAAAAAAAAAAAAAAAAGTTTCAGGCAAGCCCTAAGGTAATGGGAGGTGTGGTAGCTTTGCAGAGGATGCTGGCAGACTCAGGGACTAGGTCTTGCCGTGTGATTTTTATCTTGACCTGAGCGGCCAAGAGGATGTGGGCCCCCTGAACTCCACCCACAGGGCTAGAACAGAAGACTTACAACCTGAGCTTCAGAAACAATGGAGAGGTCCTTAGTCAGATCCATTAATTATGATGACATTAAGGAAGGAAACTAAGAAAATGAAACCCTTCAGTTTTTTTAAGTTTTCAACTTTATTTACTTTTCATTAGTGCATGCTTGCAGTACATAATGTTTCTACTCCTTGTGTGGAGCTGGTGTGAGTCCAGAGCACAGTGTCCAGAACACATTGTCCTTCCTCTGTCACCCCTTCCCTCCCCCCACCCCCACCTCTTGGTTCTTCTTTCTTTGGAGCATGTTTGCAGTACACGACCTTCCATTCCTTGTGTGGGGCTGGTACTGGTATGTGCCTGCCTGCCTTCCTCTTTTTCTCTTCTCTTCTTTCCCTTTCCCTTCCCCCTCCCCTGCTCTGCTCCCCTCCTCTCCCTTCTCTTCTCCTCCATCTCCTCCCCCATCTCTTGATCCCTTTTCCTTTAAGGAAGCTCTATTTCCCAGTTTCCTACCATAAGTCTTTTATTTTGCTCTCTCTTTACATATTGGATTTCTTTGTTCTTTTCTCTTTTTTTAAAAAAAATCTTAGGGCTGGGAAGATGGCTCAGTAGAATAAGCGCTTCCCTGGCAAGTGCAAGGGCCTGAGTTCAATCCCCAGTTCTGAAAAAAAAAAATCTGTATTTATTTAATACAAGGTCTCACTATGTAGCTCAGGCTTGCAGTGATCCTCCTGTCTCAGCCTCCCAAGTACTGGGATCACAGGTGTGCACCAACATGCTTGGTTTTGGTGGCTAGCTCTGTTCCCCGGGGTTGCCAGGCAAGTGCTTAAACCCCTGAGCTATCTTTCCAGCCCCTCGGATTTCTTATAGAAGAGAAGCCATGTGATATTTAAGCCCATATGCAGTGTTTTTAAACTCTTTGAGGCCTTCCGAAAATGCACCAGCGCTGACCCAGACACTGTGGCAGAGCGCCCCTCCCGGTGGCGGTGGATGTTACAACACAGCCTGTCCCAGATGGCCAGAGCAAGTCACAAATGTGTGAGGCACAGTTCCTGCTGTTCAGCTTGGTGGAGGAGGCCTTCAGGGTCTCCGCACAGAGACTGAAAGAGGAGGCCAAGAAGAACTGGGAATGGGGGAAACAGACGCAGCTCTTGCTGCCCAGTTCTGCTTCACTTCAGGGTGATGCCAAGGCCCCAGCAACCTGCTGCCAGCTTCCACAGGGCCCGGGGGCACTGTGTCAAAGCCAGGTGGCACGCGCTTTGAGAGCATGGCTGCCCAAGGGGAAATGGGCACCTGAACTGGAGAGGCTCGCAGATCCTGCAGGCTCCACCCTGAATAGGAAACAGCCATCACACCAGCGGGCCTCGGGTGACCCTTGACCCCCAGGGAGAGACTTGGACCCCGGAGTGCCTGTGCTGCCTGGGTCCATGCTTGGGCCTTCTCTCAGTGTGGGTGACGGAGAGGCCTGAGGGTGGAGGTGGGCAGCGAGCAGTGAGGAGCAGCCTTTGCCGGGAGTTGGGAGGCTGCTGTACATGGATCCTTTTTTTTTTTTGGCAGAATCGGGGCCCTTGCATTTGCCAGGGAAGCGCTTATTCTACTGAGCCATCTCCCCGGCCCCTAGGCTGCTGTACGTGGAGTGGGCACCTCTGTTCCTTAAAGGGAGACCACGTGCAGGTTTCCATGGGGTAGAGCAAGGGGTTCACTTGCTAGTTCTTCATGGCTGTCCTGATCCTAAATGCCAACATATTCTTGATGCCCATTAAAATTGATTTCTAGAGATTTCTTGGGCACAGACTCAGTAGACAGCAGGGCCTCTTGTCCAAAATAGGAACCTAGAGGGGTTCCCAAGCAGATCCAGGGAGCCCGCAGTCACCCAGGAGCTGCCTGCATTCTTCCAGTGCTGCTAGCCGGGCTGACAGGAAGTGCCTGTGTGTACACAGGCTCTTGGGGACCGCTTCCAGCATTTTGGCAATGTCTTGGCTGAGGGACATGGGTGCTCACCAAGGGGACTCTGTTCCAGCTTGTCACTGACTCACTGATTTAGCATTGCTCGTCAAAATTCGGAGCTTGACACTGCGACCCCCACACCATGCAGCTGGTGTGCAGCATGCGCTTCTGCTGTGGGGAGCGCGATCCAGCGAGGTGCTCAACTCTTGCTGAAGGATTGCTGTGCCTCGGGGTCAGGGTCTTTGTCAACAGGAAGTAGCTACAGACTTTGCCCTTTGCTGGCTAGGATTAAGGAAAAGAAAAATCTCCCCGGAGCAGTGAGACAGGATAGAAAAGCCCCATTTCCCAACTGTGCTGAGAAGTAGCTGGTGCGCGGAGGGACTTTCCTCAGACTAGAAATGCACTCCTCCTGGCTTCCTCGAGAGCCACACCGGGAGCTCCACACGCTCGTTAAGGCAAGAAGTGCTTGCCTCTGCGATTTCTGGCGCAAATCAAGCAAAGGAGCCCAAGAGACCAGGCGCCATCGAAGGGTGAACAGGTAACATCACGACGTGGGCTGGCGGGGAAAACTGTAATTTAGTCTTCCGAGAGTTGTGCTCCTGGGGTTGGGTCACTCTGCAGATGGGGGCCATCAGCTGTGGAGAGCCGGCCGCCATCAGGAGAGCCCACCGGACGTGCTTTCTAGCCATCTGTCCTCTCGTTCATTCATGCATTCACTCATTAAACTGAGAGCTGGGAGTAAAGCTGAGTGAAGCGAAGCAGGGTCCTCGCGTGTGCTTTGCGACCAGGAAAGCCATGGAGAGCAACAGAGCCAGAGCAAACTGCGGAATAGCGCGCCTTCCCAGAGAGGCAAGGTGGGTCCTCAGCGAGACGAGCCGGAGCCATGGCCTCGGGCAGAGGAGTGGGCACTGAGCGCAGCGCAGCAGAGACAGGAACTTGGGGCGCGAAGCCCCGCTCCCCGTGCCCGTGCCCGGGGCTTTGAGGTTAGGCGTGCTCAGCAGCAGAGCCACAGATGAGCACCGCACACGTTTTTACTGTTCTTCTTTTCTTATTAGTGCCTATTAATTTACAGAATACTGAATTTTTATTTGTGAGATGCATTTTGATTGGGCTCTGCCCCCAGCCCTCCCTCATACCCCTTCCCCACTACCACAGTCTCCCTTCTGCTTTTGAGGCTTCCGCCTACCAGGGAGATCCTGCGGCGCTTTGTCTTTGGGGCCTTGTGTTTCTCGAGCTTATTTGGCTCTGCTTGGTGACCTCCAGCTCCAACCCACTTTCCTACAAACAACAACATTTTGTGGCCGAATACACCATATTGTGTGCCTATGCACCGCATTTTCTTTGTGAATTCATCTGCTGGTGGTCACTGAAGCGTCCCTGTCCTGGCTATGGTGAGTTGTGTCGCAGTAAATAGGGCTCTGTAATGGTGCCAACTTGCACTCCTCAGCCTGTGTACCAGGGAGTGGTCTAGCTGCGCTGGGTGCTGGCTTGCTTCTTTGCTTTCTTCTGGAGACTCCCTACTGGTTTCCCCCAGAGCGGCACTAATTTCCATTCCCTGCAGCTTTGTGGGAGCGCATGCATCCCAGCCAGCTTTACTATTGGCAGCGCTCCTGACCGGGGCGAGGCGGAAGCTCAATGTAGTTTGAAATTGCCTTGCCCTGTTGGTTAAAGGTGTTGAAAAGTTCTTACAGTACACCATTGGCCACTGGTCATACTTCTAAGAATGCTTCTGAGAAATGCCTTTTCATTTGCCTACTATTGATTGGGTTACTTGATTTTCTGGTGTTAAGTTTTTTCAGCTCTCTGAATGTTCTAGATACTAGAATAGTCCTCTACTCCAAGAGCTGCTGGCAAGGCGTTCTGCCGTTCTGCAGGCTGTCTCTGCAGTCTCTTAGTTGTTCCTGCAGCTGTGCAGAAACCTTTCGATTGGATGGAGCTGGATTTGTGGAGTTCGGTATTATTTCTCATGCTCCTGGAGTCCTACACAGGACTGTGATTTCCTGTGTGCGTTCTTCCAGTAGCATCAGAGTTCCAAGTCTTATACCTAGGTCTTTGATCCAGTTCCAATTCATTTTTTTTGTGCAGTGTGAAGGCTAGGCACCTAGTTCAGTCTTCTGCATATGGATACCCAGTTTTCCCAGCGATGCTTGTTAGAGGAGTGCTTTCCTGACATGTATTTTTGGCTTCTTTGTCCAGAGCCAGATCGATACAGTTCAATGGGTTTGCTTGTTCAGTATGTATTATTTTTGTTGCTATGACTCTGTGGTCTAAGGTAAAACCAGGTATTGTGATGCCTCCAGCCACGCTCATTTGGCTTAAGATTTCTGTGGTTAGCCTGTTTCTTTTTTGTTTTCTGTTTTCATCTGAGTTTTAGGATTGTTTTTTTCAATTTTTGGAGAAGAACATCATTGGAATGGTGGGAGTCTCACTGAGTCTGTAGGTCACTTTGGTAATATGATCATTTTGACAATTCTGCCAATCCATGAGCATGTGAGGTCTTTCTTCTCTGGCAGTTTCTTCTTTATTTTCTTCAAGATGTTGTAATTTTCAGGCTGGGCATAGTGGCACACACCTGTAATCCTAGCACTTGGGAGGCTGAGGCAGGAGGATCGCTATGACTTTGAAGCCAACCTGGGCTACAAAGTTAGTTCAAGGATAGCTTGAACTGTATAGTGAGACCCTGTCTCAGAAAGACAACAAAAGAAAACACCACCAAAATATTTTGTATTTTTCCTTGTAGAGGACTGTCACTTCTTTGGTTAGGTTGATTCTTAAGTATTTTATTTTTGTTTCTGAAGCTATTGTTTATGCAATTTTTCTTGTTTTTTTTTTTTTTTTCTCAGCTAGCTCATTATTAGTGTATAGAAAAGGTATTGCTTTGATAATGCTATTTTTGTAACTTGCTAATTTGCAGAATTTGTTTGCACTGCAAGTCTTTCGGTGCATTCTTCAGGGTTTTCTAGTATAAGGATCAGATCATCTTCAGATAAGGATAATTTGACCTTTTGCTTTCTTATTCATATCCTTTTTATTTCTTTCTCTTGCTTAATTGCTCTAGTTAAAATTTCAGGTACTCTATTGAATAGAGGAAATACTTTCACTTTTTCCCCACTGAGAATGATTTTGGTTGTGGGATTGTTGCTTATGTCATTTACTGTATTGAGGAATGATCCTCTGATACCTAGGTTTCTTCAGGGCTTTGATTATGAAAGCATGTTTTTTTTTTTTTTTTTTTTTTTTTTGTATTTTAGTACAGGGTCTACAGGGTCTACAGGGTCTCACTACATAGATTGGACTCTTAGTGATCTGGCTGTGTTCAGCCTCCCAAGAGCTGGGATTACCGGTGTGCACCACCGCGCCCAGTCTCAATTGCTGTCTCAGTGCGCCCCGGGGTTGGGGCCAGCATAGCACTCGGAGGATAGAACCCAGCTGCTGTGTCTGCCTAAGCAGGTGCTTTAATCTGCTGAGCTATTTGGCCATCCGCAAGTTGACTTTTGTTGAAGATTTTTTTCTCCATCGAGATGATTGTGTGATTTTTATCCTTGATTCTATTTATGTGGTGAATTATATTTATTGATTCATGTGCATTAAATTATCCTTGTATCCCTAGAATGAAATCAACTTGATCATTGTAAATGATCTTTTTAATGTGTTGTAGGAGTCAGTGAATATTTTATTGAGGATTTTTGCAACAATGTTCATCAAAGATACTGGTGTATAGTTTCCTTTTTATTTTGTGTCTGTTTTGGGTATCAGGGTGATGTTGGTTTCATAGAATGATTTTGAAAGTATTCTTTTCCTTTCTATTTCATTGAATAATCTAAACATTGGAGGGCTGGCGAGATAGCTCAGCAGTCTAAAGCGCCTGCTGAGGCAGGCTTAGGCAAGCATGCAGGGACCGCGGTTGGATCCCTGGTACCACATGCTGCACCAGCCCCGCCCCCAGGGTGGGCTGAGCCAGTCCCCCCAAAGCTCTCAAAAAACGAACAAACAAAAAACCCCACAAAACATTGGAGTTCGTTCTTCTTTAAAGGTCTGGTGAAATTTGGCAGTGAATCTGTTCAGTCCTGAGATTTTGTTATGAGTCTTATTACTGCTTCGATCCCATTGCTTAGTATTCCATTTAGGTTTTCTCTTATGTCTACCTGGTTCAATTTTGGTAAGTCTTATATATCTAAACATTTGTCTGTTTCTTTTAGATTCTTCAGTTTATCAGAGTACATGTTTTAAAACAATGCTAATGAATCTCTGGATTTCAGTAGCTTCTGTTGTAGCAATCCTCTTTCAGCTCTAACCATGCTGACTTGAGGACATCACTTGCTTTTGGCTAAAGATTTATACATCTTGTTTATCCTTTCAAAGAACCAACTCTTGTTTCATTGATTTTGTGTATCATTCTTCTCATCTGTATTTCATTAAGTTCAGCTATGATCTCTATTATATCCTTCCTGCTATTCGGTTTGGTTTTGGCTTATTCTATTGTGCCAATACCTGGACATGCATCATTGAGTTATTTATTTGAGATCTCTCCAAGTTTTGGATGCAAGAACTCAAAGCTGTAATCTGCCTTCTTAAAACTGCCTTTGCTTTGTCCCATAGATTCTAGAATGTTAGATTTCTATTTTCATCTGATTCTAGGAATTTAAAATTGTTCTCCTGATTTATTCAGTGACGCACTGATCTTTCCCAATGAGTTGCTTTATCTCGATGTGTCTGCATGGCTTCTGTAGTGTCCTTGCTGACACCCAGTGTCATACCATTATGATCTGATAAGATGAAAAAACTGATTTCAATTCCTTATATTTGTTGTGACTTGCTTTATGATCTGAAATATGGCCGGTGCTCTGCAGTTGGATGCAACGTGCTGTAGACACCTGGCAGGTCCGTTTGATCAGTGGTGTGACTTAACTCTGATGTTGATGACTTTTTTGGATGACCTGTTCACTGGCAAGAGAACCTCTGTGTCCTTTATGTCCAATAATGCTTGTTTTATGAAATTTGGCACGCTGATGCTTGGTGTGCACACATTTACGACTGTCACATCTACTGGGCGTACCGTTTCCGTCACCAGTGTGCAGTGGAGTCGTCTCTTCTGGCTGTGTCTTGAAGTCTGTGTTTGGGCCTGAGCACAACAGCTGCTTCTGCTTGCTTTTGGGCTCCATTTGTGTGGAGCCTTGTTTTCCATCCTTTCAGTTTCAGGCTCTGTGTATCTTTGCTCCTGAGGTACTTTTATTTGACAGGCTTCAAATAGTTCATAGTTATTTTTTAATCCAGTCTCCTACTCTGTGTCTGTCTGTCTGTCTGTCTGTCTGTCTGTCGGTCTGTCTGTCTGTTTATTGAGGCACGGGCTTGCCATATAGTTCAGGCTGGCCTTGAACTCAAGGTGATTCTCTTGCATCAGCCTCCTGAGTTCTGGGATCACAGGGGTGCACCACCATTCCTGACTCAGTCTCTGTGTTTTAATTGGAGAATTAAAACCATTTACAGGGGCTGGGGAGATGGCTCAGTGGAATAAGCACTTCCCTGGCAAGCGCAAGGGCCTGAGTTCAATCCCCGGTTCTGCAAAAACAAAAACAAACCCATTTACACTCAGAGCTGTTATAGGAAGCACCAATCCCTGCCATTTCACTCTCCAATGTCTGGTTCTTCCTAAGCGCTCTGTAGCTCATGTTTGTCCCATTCCCTTCCGTACCTGCGGCAACGCGTGTGGCCGTGCCTTTCTGGTGATTGTGGTCATCTTGGAAGGTCTTCCTTTGACTTTTAATTTAGATCCTGGCTTTGCTGGACACAGTAATCTAGGTGGACAGTTATTTCTGTTCAGGGTTTGGAATTCCTTTCTGGACTTCAGCGTCTGTGAAGAGAGGTCTGCTGCCACTCTGCCGGAGTTGCTTCCATATGCAGCCGGGCGGTCTCTACCAAGCTTTCTACATCCTCTCCTGGTGCTGTGGTCCTGGCCTTCTGGCTGCAGTGTGACACAGGGTCATTCTTTCCTTGTGGTGCCTGCTTAGGGCTCTAAGTGACTTGTATACCCGGATGTCCACATCTTTCCTAGGTTTGGAATATTTTCTAGCATGATCTCATTGACTAGATTTTTCTGGCTGTTAGTCTGAACCTAAAGCGCAGTCAGGTTATGTAAATAAGTCACACGTTTGGCTTTAACCTGTATCCCATAGTTCTTGGCTGCTTGGTTTATAATTTATTTATTCATTTTTTTATGTGTTTGAGCATGGTAATTCATCACCTCGATTTTCAAGTCCTGAGTTTCTCTTCAGACTTGTGCTCTTGGTGAGGCTTCTGGGTGGGTTTTCTGACTGGCTTCTTGTGCCTTCCATTTCCGAGATTGCCCTTTGGCTCTCAGAGCCTCTGGCTCTCGTCCACTGCTACTTTATGTCCTGCATTGTCTTTCTTAATTCTCTCAGGTGTTTATTTGTATCTTTGAAGTTATTAATCATTTTAAAAGCAAACAGAAAGCAAAGGAGCCCCCAAATTCCCTTGCACAGAGGAAGTGGGGGATAAGGGAATCCTGGTTTGGGGACCCACCAGCACCTGCAGTGTGGGGCTCTAGTGACACAGGACTTCCAAGTGGCGTAGGGACTATCACTGCTCCCGATCTGGTAGACGTCCGCCCATGCGCTGAGGTTGTGTTTCCCCAAATCGAAGCATGAATTCTGAAAAGCAACAGAGGTTGAGAGTAGGACATTTTATTACTCATTTTATTGAGACAGCTCTTGTCTGAGGGAGACAGGAGGGGACCCGGAGAGTGGGTTACCCATGAGCCCACTTCCCATGGGAAGTTTTATAAAGCAAAATCATGAGGTGGGTACAAGGTAGAACAGAACTGCGGTCAAGCAACGTGATTACGTGTTGCAATCCCTTGGGTGATGCTGACGCAGAGGGAAGCAGGCCACATAGCGAGTGCGTGTGGACGGGACAAGGACCTTCCCTGGAAGGGAAGGGTTAGGAGGTCCCAGCCCCCCACCCGGGGGACTGGTGCGCATTGGCAGTATCGGTCACTATTGTCTGTCCCTCGGGAGCCATGTAGGTGTGGTCATTCCATCTTTGTCTTGAGGCCTGGCCTTCAAAGAATGCGCCTCCACCCCCAGGTGTTCTTGTCCTCTGCACTGATTGCTTCGAGGCCTCGCCCTGCCTGACCACCTATAATACTTCTACCCAGCTTTGCTAATGGCCTGACACCTAACTTAAGAGATATTATCTGTATTTTATTTGCCCTCTATCTACACATTGGGTTTCTGATGTAAGAGAGGCCGTGCAGCATGTCTGCTTGGGTCTGACTTACTTCCCTCAGGTACAGGGACAGTGAGTCACACCTGGGTCTGTCTGTCTCCACACCCGTGTGGCGGTGGCTGCTGCGTGGATGCTGAGTCCGGGCCCAGCTTTCGGCCTGGGCAGGGTCAGCCAGGGACGTGCTGTCTGCCTCGGGTGCACTCCAGGACTGCCAGTGTTGGTGTCTTCCACACACCCTGGAGCACCATTGTCCTCTGCCAGCAGGATGACCCTGGGGCCCCTAAGGTGCCCAGAGCCTCTGTGTATGTCCCTGGGAGGTGCCAAATGTCCCAGCCAAGTGCTCATGCCGGCAGCGGGAAAAGCAAATGTTCGCTCCATCCTGTGGTTGAAGGGGACAGTGAGATGAACCACACAATCCGCAGGGCTTGAGGCCAGTATTTCACAACCAGCCTCCTCACACACCACCCAGGGTGGCCCTGGATTGCTACCATAGTGGGTGGCTTTGACTACTGTTGAACTCTCTGCAGCCTGCTTGAACATCTCAGGTCTGTGACCAGCCCCCGCCTCCCACAGCTTTTGCCTGTGGCTGTTTCCCACTCAGTCACTATGGCAGGGGTCCCCAGGGACTCTGAGCTACTGAGCTTGGTCTCCTCCTTCAGGATGCACCTGGCAGGACAACAGACTTCTACTGCTTCCTGTGTGACCCAGAAGTCGTTGGGAGCAGTGTTCGTCCTGGGTGACTGAAGTGTGGCTGGTCTGTGACTGCTGACCCCCAGAACAGCTCACTCTCACACAAGCAGCCCTTCCTCAGAGGGACGCCTTCCTGGTTTACCACTCTGAGGTGGCTGTGCACCCTGGGATTGCCCCTCCAAAGGGAGGCAGCCTGTCGCTCTCAGAGTCACAGCACACACTGACTCACAGCTGGCTCTGCTGGGGGCCAGCTCTGTGCCTGTCGTTTGTCCCTGGGGCTGCCAGCCTTCCCTAGGCCTCCTCCAGTGCTTGAGGAGAAGGGGTTCCCTCCCTGGCAGCAGCCGGGGCTGTCATCTCCACTACTACTGTCTTTGCTCTGCTTTGTTAGATCTTTCTTGAGTTTTCTTACTTATTTTAAAAGTATTTTTATTAGTGCACATTTGCAGCGCCTTCCCTGTGTGGAGGTGGAGTGCGCTCACAGCGCACCTTAACTCCTGGTACCCTCTCCCTCCCTGCTCCCTCCCTCTCCTGGCTGCCTTCCCCTTTGAGAAAGCTCTCTCTCCCTGCTTCCTGCCATCTAGCCTTTACTCCACTCTTTACCTATACGCTGCCTTTCTCAGGAGAGAAACCGTGTGGTGTGGAAGCGTGTGTGTCTGCTTTACGTCAGTCAGCACTGAGGCCTCAAGGTGCACCCATTTTTCTACAAATGACTCAAATTCATCCTTCTTTATGGCAGAGTAGTGCCCCATACTACACAAGCGCGCCTTTTCATCCATCCATCTGCTGATGGACGACGGGGTGGTGGCAAGACTTAGCCACTGTGAATTGCACTGCTATGAACATGGCCCACTGTCATGTGATGGTTGGTAGAACTGGCCGGAGGCAGCTGGGCCAAGTGAAATTTCTGGGGTTTTGATGTTTGTTTATGTTTATTTTGTGTTTGTGTGTGTGTGTGTGTGTGTGTGTGTGTGTGGTGCCAGGGATTGAACTTGAGACTTCATACTTGCCAGGCAGGTGCTTGTGCCATTGAGCTGCATGCCTGGCCTTTAGTCCTCTTTAAAAAAAAACTAGGAAAAAAGTGCCTGCATTATCAGGTTAAGCTTCAAGGGCGCGACACTGGTGCCAGGCGGTGGGTCTGCCTGTGGGGTTCAAGACCCCCTGAGCCCCGTTTCCCCGCAGGATGCAGCCCGTGGGACGTGCGATCTCCTCTGCCCGTTCCTCCCAGAGGTTGTGCGCAGCGGCGCTCACGTTGTGCACGCTGATGACGGCTGTTTCTGCCTTCACCGCTCCACCCGAAGGGCACTCAGGTGAGACTTGAAGGCCGGCCGGCCGCGGGGTCTCGGAGGAAGTCGCTTCTCTCATGGGGTTTCCTAGTCAAGAGTGCAGAACAGGGTCCCGATAGCCAGGTCTGTGTCACTGCTTGGGCAGATGCCAGCCCTCGCTCATCCAGCAAACTGAAGAATTTGCCCTTCACAAGCAGAGCGAGGGGTCAGATGCACAGTCTGTCGGCTCTCAGGTTTTCTGTTTGAATTCAGCAGGGATCCATTTTCAAGACAAATAAGTTTAAAGAAAAATAGGCCGACATTTAAATCACTTCTTTTTGGCTACCTGTGAAGCTATCTGAACCCTTTGGACAGAGTGTGAATTAGAATCCACAGGCGCCCTGACTTTGTCATTTGAGAATGTTGAACTTGAGGCAGCAGGTGTTCTACCTGCTTATAATAGAATTCAGAACAGGACGTGGGACCCCATTGCTGGAGGGACTCTCAGGTGCCCCAGTGCAGGTCACTGTGGGACACTGGCATTGCTTGCCACTGCTCCACGTCACTGTCCAGAACTAGGCCAGGCTGAAGCCTGGGAGGGCTCGGGGCTCTGGGCAGGTTTGGGATCTGAAGCCGGACCATCTCCTCTCTGCCTTCCAGGAGCCACAGGCAACTGCTCGTTTCGTGGCAAGTTTTTAAAACAGGAATTCAGGCAGGAGGGCGAGCCTGTGGTTCTGAGGTGCCCGCTGGCGTACTTTGGCTCAGGGCCAATTGGCAGCCCTGGCCCCCACCAGCTCGTCACCTGGCGTGGAAACAGCTCTTCTCAGCTGATCGCGATGGGAGAGCCACGGGTGCGGGTCAAGGACGGTGTCCTTTGGATTGTGCCAGCCCTGCGCAATGACTCGGGGACCTACATCTGCAGCGTCAGGTAGGTCCCGCGGGTGAGGGCGGGAGGGCTACAGGTAGAATGGACACCTGGGATGCTTTCCAGCAGTGGTTTGGCTTTCAGAATCCAGTGCACGGTGAGAATCTGTTTTTTTTCCCAGAGACCACTGGGGTCCAACTTTGAGTCAATTTCTTAGTAGCTGCACAGGTTGGGAACCCCTCAGAGTTGGAGAGTGAATGAAATGATACGCATGAAGCCCTCAGCTCAGGCTCCAGCAGGCCCGAACCTCACTGTACCTTGCTTCCTCGAGGACTGTACTTTAAGTTTGCGCTATCCTTAGTAAAATTTGTCCACTTGCATTTCATCAACTTGTAGTGAGATTATGCACTTTCAAGGCGTGAGTCAACTTTCTGCATTTCTTTGTGCATAGAACGTTTGCTCGCCTGCTTTTCTGTTTTTGAAATGAGATATGAACTATAACAGATGCTGGCCTTCTCTATTTGAGTCAGTTCTTTTTACTTTCAGGTAGCAGCTTGGGTTATACCTTTTGTACTTACAGTTTTCCTATCCAGTCTCTTCTTTGGATATATATTGTTGCATGCTTTACGCATTTTGTTGCGTAGGTGAATTTTATCCTATGAGAAAGTGCACCCACTTTGTCTCTTCCTGTGTCTCAGCCAGAGCCAAGATAGTTCTATTGTGTTTGTCTGTCTTATTTTGTTTGATCTTTCCGGTGCTGGCCTGGAGCCCGGGGCTGGGCGCGTGCTGAGGCGCCGTCTGTCACTGAGCCGCATCCCAGCCCCTTGCCTCTCTACCCTGAAGTTTAGCGTGGAGTCTGCCTCTGTCCTCGCGCCCACTTGTGCATGTCCTCAGCAAGGCTGTGCCTCTGACATTACCCCAGCGCTGAGGTCCTGCAGGACTGCGGCACTGAGACAGAGAGGAGGCCAGCAAAGAAAATTAAAAGCTAAACAAACCTAGCAAGCTACTTTGCCCACACGGAACTCCACAAATTTTTTAGACGCCGTTTGGTTCCCAGCAGTTTTTGACTTCATTTGGTAAATGACTCCCAAGGGAGGCAAAGGGCATTTTTCCTTTTATGGACGCGATCTCTCCATGTGTGTGTGGCCCCTGGGACCGTGAAATTGGAGCACACTGGGACAGCGATCAGGATGCTCAGACCTTGGAGGGCGCTAGCCCTTGCAAGAGGACACGGGGTTTCTCTGTGGCCCTTGCTGGCCCATGAAGAAGCTCTAGTGAGACGCGCATGGTGTGGCTCTGCTCCGGCACAGCACTGTGACATGATGCTTCAGTACCAAAGGGATGAAGAGGGGAAGGAGTGCAGGACTAAGCAAAGGAACACAGACGCAGCGCACACACATAGGGAGTGGGAGAATGGCCCTGAGCGTTGCCTTCATGTCAGTGTTCATTATTGTCTTTTTTCCTTCTAAATCAGAGATGCTTCTCACTGTGAAGAGATAGCCATGGAGCTCCAGATTTTGGAGGATGCGGAGGCTTCCCTGCCGCTTGTGACCTACGCGCAGACGCTCACCTTGGGAACTGACGGCATGCTCGTGTGTGCAGACACGCTGGATTTCTCCGGGGACAAAGACAGCATGCATGTTCGGTGGTACAGGGTGCGTCTTCCAAATGGGCCACTTCATTCACACGGGTTCTGCCAGCTGCAGAAAAGATGTGGAGCACCCATTTCAGGAGACGATGCATTCATTTTTATTCCTCTGATACGTATTCCTATATGTTAGACAATTGAAAAGGCCACCGTGAGCACGTTCCACTTGTGTTGATGGGGTTGGGTAGGGATTCTCACAGGAGGGCTTCGGAAGACGAGCGTAGGGTAAATTCAGAGTAATGATAGCAGAAGAAAATAGCTTTTTACTCTGTAATTTGTTGATAAAAATTTATTTAAAATTGGGTAGCTTATATCATGAATTTATATGCATATGAAAGAGATTTTTTTTTTTCCAAAAACACAGGACAAGCCCTGACTCCTTGGGTGAAAGGAGAAGATGCGAGCCAGTGTGCTCTTTGTCTGCTTGAGTAGATCCTGAATAAGCAGCCCTTTTAATGGTTCTTAGTCACTTTATCGGCTCAGTGCAAGAGCTAGGGATGGTTGCTACTTTTAAAAAATATTCTTCTTTTAATTTTTTCCATGTGTTTCATGACACGTGACTATTATCTGACACCACGCTTCAGTGTCCCTAATGTTTTCTGGGGACTTGGCCAACCACATCTGCTTTTGTGTTCTCTGTGGCTGCCTTCACACTGCGTAGCTGCAACAGGCGTCTGCACTGCAAGGGAGGCCCTGGGATGTTTCCTAGATCGCCCTTTCCTGAAAATGCTTGCTCACCGCTGCTGGTCAAGTGTGGATGGATGCTGAGAAGTGTGGTTCAATGGGTAATCAAAGAGAGGAATTAGCCCTTGCTGGGTTAGTCAGTGGACTGGCACTGTACGGATGTGGTTGCATTCGATTTCCTGGTGGAATTTTGAAATGATTTTCTGAAAGTGGAGGAAGAGAGTTGGCTACCACAAAGAGCCAGACAGCTGCAGAGGTCCTCCTCTTGGGAATTAGGAGGAGCACACATGGGACGTGAGAAAGGTCTTACGGGACAGGAAGGAGCATGGATCTGGGTTGGGACCTGGGCTTAGAACCTCGTTCCTTCCTCTAGGCTGAGCCAGGCTGCCTCCCCTACTGAACCTGCTTCTGCTATAGTAGGGCAATCAGGAGGCCCCATGACCCGGGCTGTTTAGAGGTTATGGAAGCGATGTGTACAAGGCAGCTGGTGCAGGGCTTGGCACACAGATGGTGCTTAATAAACGGGTGGAGAGGACCAGAATTGGTTTGGTCCATAAGAGCTAGGCTTTTCTGAACAGGAGCCGAGGCCAAGCCTGTTCTAAGTTCCCCACCAAGCCACCCATGTCCCTGTCCCCATAGATGAAATGTGGGATGTGCAAGGTGCTCACCCAGTGTCACACAGCTGGTAGGGAGCAAAGCTGGAACCCTAGCCCCTGCCTTGCACCTCTGGAACTGCTGTGGCACTGGGCTCTGTGTCCATGTGGACAATTCCTGCTGTGAATGGTGGCTTCTCTCCCCCTAATTCAATATGTTATAAACGAAGAAGTCCAGGAGCTCTGTGCTGACCCTGTGGGTTTTTTTCTGTGTGAGATTCTGAAATGACTCAGTGATATGTTCTTTTATTTAGGTTTTTTTCTGTGTGTGTGTGTGTGTGTGTGTGTGCGTGCGTGTGCAGGGTCTCACTACACAGTTCGGACTCATAGTGATCCTTCTGTTTTCTGCCTCCCTAGTGCTGAGATTACAAGCCTGTGCCACCACACCCAGACTCCATTGCCCACTCAGTGTGCCCAGGGGTGGGGTGGGTGTGGCATGCAGTGCCAGGGAGGGAACCCTGGCCCCCGTGCTGACCTAAGCAAGCGCTTGGTCCACTGAGCTATCTTGCCAGCCCCTTCAGTGTTATGTCCTACTATTGCAAGCATTTGACCATTGTAGTTATAGAAGATGTCCCTTAGGGCTTCTCTATCCCACTCTGTGGCTCTTATTTCACCGGGGGCCTCTGTTTGGAGGACTTGATATCTGTGTGAAGAGTGGACTCACCTCTCCCATTCAGATTTTTTCTTACAAGTTTTCCTCTGTTAGACTAACTCTTAATCCGAGTGATGCCAGGGCCATTGCTGCGGCACCACGCCTTCCAAACGCCAGTGTCTAAATCCGGATGCCTGCTGAGCAGGGGCCTTGGACAGCTCCCACGCCAGCAGAGAGTCTCTCATAAGTGTATCTGTATTTTAAATAGCCTGTTTTGCCAAGCAATAGTCCATCTTTTTTTGTATTGGAACTTCCGCAAATTTGCTTTAAGTGTTGTGGCCCGACAAATCTAGACATCTTACTGGCTTTATATGTTAACAAGTTTCTTTTCTCAAATGCAGGGCCGGGGAGATGGCTCAGTAGGATAAGCGCTTGACTGGCAAACACAAGGATCTGAGTTCAATCCCCGGTTCCGCAAAAACAAAACAAAAACAAAACAAAAAAAAAAAAAAATCAAATGCAGATAAAAGTGTGCTCAAGATGCAAAACCAGCAAAGGAAACGCCAGGGCAATTCTTGGACTGCACACTCAGCCCTGGCTGACGGTGACGAGGAGACCCCTGGCTCTGAGATACCAGCTAGCAGTGATGATGTAATTTGAGATTGTGTTTCCCTGCAGCGCTCTGTCCTTCTGGGTGGAGACGGCGGAAGGTTTCACAACGTGGAGGAACAGAAGCGCCTGCTTGTAGTCAACGTGTCCGTGGAGGATGAGGGCCCCTACACGTGTGTGTTGACCTTCGTCCACGAGGGCAGGCGACTCAATGTCACCAGGCACATCAGTCTCATCATCCGTGGTGAGTTTCTGCCATCGAGGCACCTGCCCTTGGCTTGATGATGAACCTTCTAGGAGCAGTTAGGGCACAAAAGAGTCCTTGAATGGATTCGGCATGAAGCATAAGGGCCGTGATCTGACTAGACATGGAGAGTGGCACTTGAAAGGTGAAATCAGGGTATGGTTGGGGGAAAGTTCAGTGACTCCTTGAAAAGTGGTAGCGTCTAAGGTGGAGGCTGAAACTCACCACTAGAGGGAGCCAGAGTGGCTTTCTTGGCAGTCCTAGCCAAGGGCTGATTAGAACACAGTAGCCTTAACTCTAATACTTCTAAGGTGCTAGGACTTTATTAAATTTTCCAACGGGGAGAGTTTCCACTGGGGATTGCCTTCTTTCCTATGGGTCTGGTTCCCCCTGACATGGGTTGAACACCCCTTAGCTAGAAGGTCTGTGATGAGAAGTGTTTAAAGAGTTTGGATTTTTTTAGGTTTTCTAGTGCTTGCACATACATAATCATATAGCTTGAGGATTGGACACAAATATAAACATGAAATTAGCTCATGTTTCATGCACATCTCATGTGTATAGCCTGGAGATAATTTCATACGTTTCAAATCTGTGCATGACATAGCAGCTGGCTGATGTGACGTGTTCCACTCGCCCTACTCTGCCAGCATGCAGAAGGCTGAGCATGTTGGAGCAATGTAGAGCTCGAAATTCTGGAGCAGGGATGCTCTGCTGTGACCAGGACTGCTGAGACTTGAGCAGACTCTTGTGAGCGGGCCTGCTGCCTTCAGCCTCTTCGCCGCACTTACTCTGCACCTGCGGGGCACTGGGCCTGGGCTTGGTGCACTGGGGTGGCTCTGTAGGTGCTGCACCCTGCGGGTTTCTTGCACACAGAAAGCGAACACAGCCAGAGTCTTGGGAGGTGTTCAGAGAGCTTTGGAAGCATAGAAGATTAGATGGTGCATCTGTGAGGGGAGAAAGCCTCACAGAGAATCCAGAGATCTGGCTTCATATGAGGAGCACCACACGGTCCGTCAGACTTAGCTCACACTTTTTACATTTTTCTGTTAGAATTTGTTTCTATCCACTCTTTCTTTTTAAAATGTGCTTGGTATAGGGTCTCACTACACAGCTCTAGTGATCCTCCTGTTTTCAACCTCCCCAATGCTGGAATTACAGGCATCTGCCACCACGCAGGGACTCGGTGGCTGGCTCAGTGCTCCAGGGGGTTGGGCTGGCATGGCGTATGGTACTGGGGATCAAATACTGGTCCCTGTACTTCCCTAAGCAGGTGCTTAATGCGCTAAGCTATCTTGCTGGCCCTTTCTGCCCACTCTTGCTGCCCTGCCCAGTGGAGAAGCTTTGAGACTTTGGTCCTTGCGTGCCACACACAGACACTAGGGGGCGGCCTCTTACATCCTGAGCTAGCAGCTCAGTTGTTTCCAAAGTGGGGAACACACTGTGGGGAAGGAAGCACAGATGTGGGGTGTGGGTACCATTAGATGCAGCGTTTGAGGGCTGCCCTGGACTTGCTGAGCTGGATGCTGGGCCCAGAAGCTGCAGCCTGTGTCTCACCCATGCATACGTCCCCCTGAGGCATCGGCCTCGCAGGCCCGTGACTATCTGGCCACTCCAGCCTCCATCATGGAGGAATTGCCCTGGGGTGCAGTTGAGAGGTCCCTGCAGCTCGGCGAGCGGCAGGGTGCTGAATGCTTCCCCTCACACGAGGACCTCAGAATGCTCCTTCGGGGAGGCCTGGGTGATGAGACCGGCTGTGGGGACATCCCCAGGCTGGCTCTATCCCTGGAGCTCCCAGTCTGGGTCAGTTTACTTCCTCAGTTCCCAAGTGGCTCTCCACCCTACAGGGTCACTGTACCTGTCAAGCAGTGTGGGACTGGCCTCACATGCAATGACCCTTCAGTATTCGGTGGTGGCATTTTGGAGGGGCTGAGGGGCCTCTGGGTATGACCTGTCCCAGGAGTCCCGGGAGGGAACGGCAAGGTTTGCCACAGTAATGCGCGGCACGGGCCGCAGGGGAGCGCGCTTATGGCCTCTGCCGGGAAGCTCTCTGCTGGGAAGGGGCTGGCAGCAGGTTTCACTTTTGTGCGAGCCAGTTTCCTTCCCAGACAAAGGCGGGCTAAGGATTTCTTGGTTAATTAGCCACACAATGGCCCCTGACCAGCAGCGTGAAGTGCAGACCAGTTCTCTAATGGCCTCTCTTTCCTTGCCTTTTCCTCAGAAGTGACAGACACCGTTCCTGTGGTCATTTCTCCCCTGGACACCATATCCGCATCTCTGGGTAAGGCCTGCCAGATCGTGCGACCCGTGTGCCCCACAAGTGCCCAGACCTGGCCTTGGGCCCATGTCTGCTGACCACGCAGGCTGCCTCTGGGGCTCAGTGCGCCTGGACTGAGCCCCTTGAGCCCTGGTGTGGGGGGCTGAGATGGCATGCCGAGGGAACCTTGTCCTTGGCAGCATGTTAGAAGCGGCTTTACTCGGCAGCAAGGACACTGTGCCCCATGCAGGATGCAGTCGCTTGCGGCTGGCTGGATGCCAGGCTGAAAATGAATGGCTGGTCTCCCATTTCTTTTTTCATTTGAGATAGGGTCTTGCTGTGTAGTCCAGGCTCGCCTTGAACTCACTTTGTAACTTGGGCTGACTTTGCGTTCTCCTTGATCGCCTGGCCTCAACCTGCTGAGTGCTGAGGTTAGGGGCCTCCACAGTTACACCTGGCTAAACATTAAACGTTTTGGGGAGCCAGTGAGGAGGAGGCTTCTTACACCTGCGCTTGGCGAGCGACCCTAGAAACCAGGGCAGTGAGGAGGGTAGCTGGTGTGTCCCGGGTCCTAGTGTCCCTGCTTCTCAGAGCTCCCCTGTGGAGGCATCCCATCCCCATCAATTGCTTTGAACACACAGCTGTGCCATGGTGCTGTCACGTGACTGGATCTAATGGCTACTGTGGCTGAGGGCGGTGTGTAAGGTCACCGTGGTGCCAGAGCATGGAGGAGATGTTACGTGGCTTCTGCTGGGTGCATCTAAAGATAGAAGGGTTATTCCTGGAGGAGAAGACAGGTGGGCAGGATTTCCTCTTCTTTCCCCTCTCCTCTGCTTGGGATAGGGGGTGAGAAAGAAAAACGAGTTATTGTTGCCAGGTACATGCTGTCGTACCAGCTCTTTGGAAGGCTGAGATGGGAGCCTTGCAAGTTTGAGGCCAGCCTGGACAACATAGCAAGACCCTGCCTCAAAATAAAAGCAAAACTTCCTGTGGAGGGAGCTATTCTTAGAAAAAGCAGTGCCTTCTAAGATGGCCAATTCTGCTGGGAGTAGTGGCGCACACCCCTGGAACCCCAGCTCTTGGGAGGCAGAGGCAGGAGGATCACTGTGACTGAGAGGCCAGCCTGGGCTAGCTATGGAGTGAGTTAAGAAAAGCCTGGGCTGCTTACGGAGCCACTGTCTAAAAAAAAAAAAAAAAAAAAAAAAAAAAAAGAGAGAACAGTGATAAACAGAATGACTGACCCTAGAGGAGGAGCGACACTGTGGAGTGAGACCATCCAGGGGACGTGAATGTGAGGGCAGAGAGCAGCAAAGGGCCTGGAGGAAGGACTGCACGTCAGCCGGAGTCATTTGAGGAGCTAGGGGCTGTAAGGAAGCCAAAAGCTCTGGATTCAGGATGCTGGGGGTGGAGGGCCTTGGTGGGGCCGTTCAGCTCTGAGGACCCACTGGAGCCACTGGTGGCTCCGTGAGCAGAATAAAGTTTTCTTCTAAGAGAAGAACTGGGCAACTGGGGTTCCTGAGGGTGTGGGGTGGCCCTTGTCCAGCTGGGATTGGGGCTGATGCCCTGTCTTGCTCTGCACAGGCTCAAGGCTGACGATCCCGTGTACGGTGTCTCTGGGGGCCAGCCCGCCTGAGAGTACCATGCTGTGGTGGGGGGTGAACATGACCCTCCTAGAGAACCTTTATCCTGAGGGCCGTGTGACCGAGGGGCCACGCCGGTGAGTGTGTGTGTGTGTGTGTGTGTGTGTGTGTGTGAGACTGTTTCTCCTGGAGACACTTGTCTCCTCACCTCATCAGTGTAACATTTGATCGACAGTAATGAGCTCTTTCTTGGTTTCCAAATTGTTGGATTTTCAGAATTAAAAAAAAAAAAATAGAATTGTGTTAAAAAGTTAGCATGAAAATCAAACTTCTTTTAGATCTAGGACGTGTGATAAAAAAATTTACTGTGTGCTTAAATTTTTAAACCTGTGTCACAGTAAGAGCACACTGTCACAAGTCCCTCGCAAAGCCCTCCCTTCACTGCACACACTGGTCCCACCGTCCTTGCTCCTTTCTGCAGCAGCTCTGGAGTCCTCTTTCTTGATGGTCTTTAGTCATACGGTCCTGGCTGCCTCAGCGTCCTGGAGGCATTCCTGAGGTTTCCCTTTCACAGTCCTTTTGACTTTGGGGAGGAGCCAGAAGCCATGTGTGGCAGCCCAGGTGACCGAGGTGGGTGCAGACACGTGCTGGGTGGCACACAGCAGCAGCAGCTGCCGCCACCACATTCACCAGTTTTGGTCATACTTTGTGAAGATACAGAAGAGGCCTTCAGCGCGCTTGGGGCAGTGGCAGGCAAGATGAGCTGCGTGCATGCGAAGCACGAGGGAGGACTCTGAGGAGATCGTGGCGATGTGTCCTCTACTGAGATATGTTTTTAACATTTCAGCGTGCATCACACCTGGTCACTCCTTGTCATGAGCCGCAGCGCGCTCGCTGGTGGGTGTGGAGGCTGAATTTGTAACTGTTTAAGCATGTATTTTTCACTTTTTGCATGATTGCAAAAGCACTTTGGAGTTAGTACTTTCCTCTTCCCCTCTGTCCTCAAACATCTTCAGAAATCCTTCCGAGGATTCCGATCCTGGCCTCTGTGTCGTCTATACGTCACCTCTCTTGTTCACCTTTGCTCGGGAGCCAGGGGCTGCCCGGGCACCTAAGGGAGACTGATCAGAGAAGGAAGAAGGAATTCAGTTCTGACGAGCCCTGAGCCACAGAAAAGCTTTTCTCAGTCTAAAATTAGAATGGTCAGAGGTTGTCCGCGGGGGCTGTCGTGCCTGAGGAAGGGTGGCTGTTCAGTGTTGCGAATAGAAAGCATTTAAAAAACAATACTTTTGATACTTTGGCTGAGCCTCAGCTTCTGCTGGTCTGGTTTGAAGGACTTATGCACAGTGGACGCAGAGGGCCTGCGGCTGGCGTCATTCTGCGGGACGTGCAAAGCCTTTTTGCAAAAGACTTGGCCTCAGCTGAGCACCCCGCCGGCTGACGCATTTGTTCATTTCCTAAAGGGGCGGCTTCGCGCCCTCCCCATAAGGCAGAGCTGGCGTTGGCAGAGCCAGTCCTAGCTGACGTCCCTCCTACGAGTAGATGGCTGTGAGGGCCCGGCAGCTCGGCCAGCATCACAGCCAACAGCCTTTCCCGGGCCTTCCGGGTGAGAGGAGCCCCGGAGACAGGGAGGGCGTGCAGCTGAGGGCGGGCATCCTGGAAACCCCCTCTCGGAAATCTGAATAATCTACGAGGAGAGAGTCTAGTTTCCCCACACTAGATGTTTCTGTTCCCACGAATGGATCTTTGCTCATCAAAGGCCTTAAAACATGAAAATTTCCATCATGTAAACCAAATGAGTGTTCAGGCTCTCGCTGTAACACGAGCCTACTCCAGCGGGCTGCGTCGCCAGTGACGCTGTGACTTCAGGGCAGTGGGACATTTTCCCTAGTCGGTCACAAGCAAGAGGGCCCTGCCTTCAGACTTGAGGGAACTGGATGTCGGTGTGGGCGCAAGGGCGAGGTCTCACGGGGGCGGGGCGGGGGCTGCGGTGAGTGGCGGCCTCGCGTCTGGGCCAGCAAACCTAAGTGAGTGTTTTCTCACCCAGGGAATACTCAGTCAATGGTGAGAACTTCATTGAAGTGCCACTGAATTTCAATCCAGTCCTAAGAGAGGATTTGAACATGGATTTTAAGTGCAACATCTTTAACTCCCTGGGTTTCCAGACACTGCATACCACAGTCAAAGAAGGTACGTAGCCGGTGGTCCCTGGAAGCAGTCCTCCCGGGGTTTGCAGATTCTTGATCTTTTTTGGTAAGATAGAGATGGAGCGCTGGGAAGTTAGACTCCAATAAAAAATTGCAAGCTGACCTTTGGAAACGTATAAAGTGGGCCTGCAGTGACCTTTTCAACAGCCTCTGCCCTTTCACAGTGCTGGCTTGGATCACGAGGAGTAGCTGGCCCTGTGTGTGTGGCCCTGGAAGAGGTTAAAAGCCTCTTTCTTCTGGGTCAGCTGTGGCTGATACCCCTCGGTGGCACTGAGGTTCCACCGGGATCTAGAAGCACAGGCAGAGGGCTGCTCAGAAAACTGCAGTCTCCTCGCTGTCTAATCCCTGTAGAGTTGTACACTGTAAGGTCCCCGGGAAGTATGCTGAAACCCTGGGCAGGCAGTGGTACATCGTGGCTAACCCTAACCCTTGGCACTGCCCCTCTTCGCCACACCTGGCACAGGTGTCCTCACGTGCTGTTTGATGCCTGCTCTCTGGGAGTCAGTGCACATTTATTGGGCAAGACAGAACCGGTTCCTCTCCTCTCCGGAAGCCTGCATGGCCTGGTCCTGCTTGCAGCGAGCCCTGCTCACACACTGATGGGCCTCTGTCCTCTCCACAGCCCCTGCCACCTTCTCCTGGGGAGTCGCCCTGGCCCCTCTGTCGCTGGTCCTCTTGGCCTTGGGGGGCCTTTGTCTGCACAGGCACTGGAAACGCAGACCTGGAAAAACATACCGCCTGACCACGCTCAAGACCGGCCTCTGAGACTTCCACACTATCCCAGAGAAATAAAGGCGATGACAGGGTGTGAACCCGATCCCTTCCGCATGGAGGGGGCCGCGCTTTTCTCACGGGCTCTGGCATTTCTCCTTGTTTAACAAAACCCTGGTGTTTGCCGCTGAGATTGACAGCCTTTAATTTTATTTTATTTTTCCCCCAAATCAGTGATGGGGCAGATGTGCACGGTGGGTAGGAGCAGCTCTCTGTACCTGTGACCTATTTAAAAGAGCAAATGAGGGGCCCTCAGGCCTCAGTAAGAGTGGAAACCACCACAGCGGTTTTGAAACTCATCCATTCACTTAGCAAAAAAAACACACTGAAAGTCGATAGGGCCAGGCTGTGTGGGAAAACCGAGAGCCGCAGATGGTTAGGCCGAAGTTTGCCTTTCAGGAAAGAGAGAGTCCGTTATGATTCTGGAAAAGATGAGTTAGCAATGAGAAAGCAGGTGAATCACCAGGAATCGGTGAATCTTTTTGGAAAGATGGTACCAGAATCAGCAGCCGAAGTAGTTAGGCAGCCAGCCCGAGCTTCGTGACACTTCTGACAATGAAGGGCCAAAGGGCATTGTGATAACTGTACACGGCTGGAAGAGTATGACCGGCCCCTTTCCCATCATATGCCAAAAGAATTCCAGGGGGATTGATGCAAACGAAATGGGGTGGGAGAAATCCTCCTGAGGGTCGATACGTCGGTAGGCCTGGATCTTGGTAGAGAGAGATTTCCAAGCCCTGGTTTGGCCCGAGGAAGCTGGGCTCCATCCCTGAACTTCCCCTTTGTGTTCCCATATTGCTTCCTCTTCCTTTTCTCTCTGGATTTATAAATGTTTGAGGATGGAGAAGTAGGAAGAGGAGGCAGAACCTTGGGGTGCCTCGCACAGATCGAACTCATGAAAAGAGGGAGAGTGGGTGGAGGGGGAAGAGGAGGAAGGGTCAGATGAGGACATATAATGGCCAGAGATGCCTGGGTCCTCTGTGCCCGGAAACTGGGTGAGGTCTCACACCTGTGGAGCCTGGCAGCCTCAGCAGTGATCCGGGCTGCAGCCCAAGGGCCCTCAGGGACCTCCCAGACAACACCTTGACTGCAGGGTACAACACAGTCTTCCCATCCTCTGGCCTAGCATGGACCACATGGTAGGGAGCGTATGTGATACTTGGGAAATTTGGGGGGTTGGATTTAGGGCTGTGTTAAGGAATAAGTATGATATTGGGGTGGATACATTTAAAAACAAAGAAGAGTTGTTATCCTCTTAAGAGGTATACTGGATTACTTAAGGGCCAAGATCTGAGATTTGCTTGGAAATTACCCAGAGGGGGGAGGATGGGGGTTGGGGTGGGGGAGAAGCAGTGAAGGGAGATTGGCTCCATGTTGCTAATTGTGGGCGTGGATGGTGTCCACTGCGGGCTGCCCCTGCAGCTCCTCCCCTTCTGTCTAGGTCTGGAAATTTCCAAAGCAAAGCGTAAAAATGCAGTATAGGAACATCCCAAAGAACCCGAGGCAAGAGGGCGAGTGTGTGAACAGCAAGACGCGCTGCTGTCCTAGATAAGCCACGCAATAATAAAACGAATCTGAGAAAATATTATTGCGTAAAGAAGTTCTGGAAATGTTCATTTGTACCATTGTGCCCTTTTATATAAAGTAAAAAAAAAGCTGTAAACACTCTTACTGTCTCTGTCTACACACACACACACATACACACACACACACACACACTCTCTGTAAAAATACAGTTTTCTTATATCCATGCTCCTAAGTAGAAGTGTATGTTCAGGGGTTCTGGGTGGCGACCCTTAGGGTGCCAAGTGAGGGACAAGTGTGGAAATGGGGTAGAAACATGCAAATTTATTAAGTCCTAGATCTCATTTTGGGTAGTAAGTTGTTGCTGCTTTATGTCATATCTCGTATAAAAACGAGACCCCATGGCCAGTGAAAAGTGCACACTAGCCGGCAGGACTGTGGCTAGCCTGGTTGTGCTCTTGAGTCCAAACTAAACTCACATAGAACGAGCGAAGTGGGCCGGCTCCTTATGCTGATGTGGCGAGTGCTTGTGTCCTAGGTGGATTTCACTGTTTTAACGTTCGGGAGGACGGTTCTTTTTCATAGCACCTCTACGAAACACCGAGAGGACTGGTAGATGACGTTCAGAAATCTCACACTTCCGTGAACCATTTATAAGGGGAAACGAAAGACAGGCTAAGAAATGCATGCGCTATGATGCCACCTCCCGAAGAACCGGAGGCAACCGTGGACACCAGCCCCGGGCACCAAGGTGACGCACGCCTTGCGAGGTGAATCTGATGTCTCTGGCGTTTGAGGTGTGGCGGGACTGCACGGCCCCTGGAAGGTCAGCTGGGCCACGTTTCTACCCCTGGCACGGGCCTGGCCGCCCAGTGAGCATTTATTTAGCCCGTGTCTCCTGATGGATAAACTGCTCTGGAGTCTCCCCGCCAGCCTGCATAAACGGGATCCTGGAACGGGGCTTGGCCAGGCTTGCCTGCCAGCCCCTGCCCTCAGACCCCTGCTGGCTTCCACCATCACCTCCTGCCAAGGGCTGCCTTGGACACAAAGATGCTCTTTGTGCTTCTGTGGTTGCTTCCCTGCCCTGCGGGCCCCGCCCTGGGCGTGTGTGCACCAGGGCTACTCATTACTGTCCATAGTCACCCAACGGAGGACACTGTACCCGTGTGTCCTGTGGGCAAGCTGTCCACTGCCACCTGGGCTGCAGCTCCTGCCCCTGTGGTGCCACTGCTCCCTGTGCACTCTCAGGAGCCCCTTCCAAGCTCAAGGGGCCACCAGGCTCCAAAGCAGTGGTTGGGTGCCGCCCTCCCCCAGGGATCAGCGCCAAGCTCTGCTGCCTCCTCACCCGCCTGCCTGCAGAGCTCACTTTCTCTGCGTCTTCAGGTGAAGCAAAGCCGAGCGAAGTGTCCCGTACAGGACCTTCTGGAGCTTCTGCGTCCGCAGCTTCCCCAAGCCCAGGCCTGTGCTTCCTGGGAGAGGCCACCGCCTGGAGCTGGAGCAGCTGAGAGAGAACGCAGCAGACCCAGTCGAGGGGCAGCTGGAAAGCAAGAATGTAAGGAAATGCAATTTGAAAGAGTCCCCAGAGTGCGAGAGCTTGCGTGCGGGGTCCCGTGTGCTCCTCAGAAGCAGTCTACTGGGCATGTGTCATAGCCCACCTTAGAGGACAGGGAGCTGAGGCTTGGTTTATGATCACAGCAGACACAGTGGCTTAGCTTGCTAACACTGAATCCCAAGATGGGAGCCCAGCTGGAGCACAGCTGATGTGGATCGAGGTTACAGCAGGAAGGAGCAGAATAAACATTGACTGTGTCAGAGGTGGCCCGGCTACCAGGAGGAGTGGGGAAGAGCTGAGCCTACCACCTGCGCCCTCTGCCAAACTCACCGGAAGTGGCTCTAACAAGGAAAGGGCCCCACAGCAGCATCAGAAATGGAAAGGAGGGTCCCTCTTCCTGCAGGCATTTTGCAGTCGTATGCTCTTAAGCCTTGGGGCTCCCCACCAGCTTCTGGGCACTGGGGGTGTTGGCCATCTCCCAATAGCCTATGTGACCTTGACCTTGGGCAGTTTGCTTTCCTGGGCGGGCTTTTCCCCAAGCCTGTGTGTGACCATGTGATTTAGTCCCTAGGGTGCTTGGAAGTGCTCACAGACAGGACAGGATGTGAGCTAGTAGCTTCAAGTCCCTGTTGTCCTCGAAGCTGGTCATTTACCTCTATTTCTTTTCCCACATTGCTGTTGCAGAAAGTAATTTTATTTTTGCCCAGGTATGTCCCCCCACAGGGCGGGAGATAAGTGACACTCAAAAGACAGCACTGCCCTGACAGATCCCAAGGTGGGTGGCTCCGGCTATGTAGTGGGGACCTAGGGGCGCCCCAGGGCTGTTCTGGAGGCAGAGGAGCTGGGAAGGCCTGGTATCTGCAGGAGGAGAGGCGAGGTGGGGACGGGTGCAGGTCTGGCTGGAGTAACTTAGGGGCTCTGGCTAAGTGTGGGGCATCTCCAGCGTGGCTGGGAGCAGTGACCAGAGTGTGAAATCTTCAGAAAGAGGAGGCGGAGGAGTAGACCCGGGGCCACTGGCCTGCACTGGGAGAGCTCCCTCTCTGGTAACTTGTTTGACATGGGGAAGAAGTTCTGCAAGGTATTTATGTGGTTGCACACTTGGGGCAGCACAGTGGATGCGTTCCCAGGACGTCTTTCTTTTTAAGAAGAATAAAGCGCATCTTATTAAACACAGTAGAGTGGCAGCCAGAAAGCTTTCTAAGTATCAGCAGCAAAATTTATCATTACATAGACATGTTGCCTGGTGTATATAGCCTTGGAAATATACAAAGTGATGTAAATAAAGCTTTAAAAATTGAAATTGACTTATATGTCCCTCAGCAGATGAATGAAAAAGAAAATATGACATTTCCACACAGTGGAATACTACTGTGTCATAAAGAAGGATCAACTTGGGTCCTCTGTGGAGAGATGGCTATACCTGGAGGACATAACATTAAGGGGTGTTACTCTGACACAAGAGCTTCAGTGCTGCATGGTTTCTCTTATGTGAGAAATCCAGATCTAAGTAAGGAGCAAAATAAAAGATGGATGACAGGAAGTAGAAAGGCAGGTTTCTCAGATGGAGAAGGGAAGGAGATGAAAGGAGCAACAAAGAGGTGTTATGCACCCGCGCCAGCTCCACACAAGAGGTGAAATCCTTCATGCTGCAAACTCATACTCAAAAATATCAAGTTTAAAAAGATGAAATAAAAATGTGGAAATCAAGGCTCCTGTTGCCACTTTCTGAGTTCTGGCAGGAGGCCATAGCTGTCCGGGGGCTTGGGCTTCTGCGGGGAACGCCGAGGCTCCTTGCGCCCAGGACACTGAATCGGCCTCTCACATCCACCTTTGAAGAGTCCCAGGCTCTAACACAAGACTTAGTGCAGCCCTGGAGCCACCGCACTACTTTAAAGCAATAAGTCCCTGGTCCTAGAGCAGATGCTCTGGGCACACGTCACATTCAGGACCCTGTTTTGAGTGTGAACAGTGACAACAGCAGAGCCTCGTGGGGGAGGGGAGAGGTAGTGCAAGGAGGAGGGTAGCCTGTCTGCTGGTTCTCCATGTGCGAGTCCAGAGTTTGGGGACCTCAGGCACCCACTGCAATGACCCGGGGTCTGGAGCTCCACACGCCCTCCCACTCAGGGTCTTGCTCAGAGACTGAGTGCTGTACTGTCTGAGGTCTCTCTCCAGTGCGTGGCCTGGGATTAACAGCTCTGTGTGGTCAGTTGTCCCAACTGGGGTTAGTGGCTTGAGAGAGGCCAGGGAGATCAGCACGGCACACTTGTGGGAGCGTCTGGGGAGTGACCAGTAGCCGCTGGCCACTTCTTCTTGGGCTCCCCCCCCAACTCTCTGCTTCCTGAATGCCACTGGACGGCAGCTGTCCTTCCCTATCCCTTCTGTCGTGGTGTTTCTGCCTTGCACCAGCACACCATAGACTGAGTCCTCTGAAACGGTGAGCCTGAATCAGCCCCTTTTCTTCAAATTGTATACATCTGGTATTTGTCCCGGCAACACGAGAGCTGGCCAGTGCTGCCACGTTGACCCATCCTGGAGAGATGTCACTCATTCCTCCACCCAGCATATGAGGCCCCGTGCTTTCTTGAATAATGCACACTACTCAGAGGAGCCCTGGTCTCCCAGGCGCTAAGCTTTCGAGGGTTCTTGCCCCTAGCATCCTTGAAACTTATCCTCATGCTTTCTCCTGTGTGCTCACGTCTCGGCTCCTGCCTGGCGACATAGCTTTGCCATTTTCTGTTGCCAGGCAGACAGTGACCACGGTTCCCTGCTGTGGAGTGCTCTGTCGCCTTTCCAGGGGATGAGCTCGTTCCCCCGCGCACTGGGGCTGCGTGATCGCTCTTAGCGTGTTGCCCGGCGTGTGCTGAGGAAGTGAAGCAAAGGTGACGGCATCTCCCCCAAATCTCTGGAGATGACTCCTGCAGACCTCGGCTTAAGGCTCTGTTGGGAGCTCCGGGCCACCTGCGGATTTGGAGCAAGCTCAGAGCTTTCCCAGTCCTCTCTGGCTGGCTTTGCGATGTGTTCTGTTCCCTGGGCTCCAAGTTTCCTGTTTTAAAAGGTCTGAAGGAAAGCCACAGTTGGGCACAGAATCCATGCTGAGCTCTGATTTGAGGCAAGCCTGTGATAAATCCTTTAAGACGCTAATGAAAATATTTTTGGAATAAAATCCTTTGGAGGTCTGGTCAAAGGCTAAGAACACTGCTTTCAGTAAACACTTGTCCTGTCTTTCTGAGTCAGCTTATGGTCAGTGGTGTCCATCCTGAGGAAATTCAGGGTACTTATCTTCAAAGTCTGGGTGGATTTCAGACATCCTTGGACATAAAGGATACCGATAAGACATCTTGTGGACAGCTGGTGCTTTGGTTGATAGAACTATTTCTTCCTCTTCTTTAGTTAACTCTTTTTTAAAAAATTTTATTTTATTTTATTTATGTGTGTGTGTGTGTGTGTGTGTGTGTGTGTGTGTGTGGCCAGCTCAGCCCACCAGGGGGCGGGGCTGGCTGGCTGGGGTGCTGGGGGATTGAACCGCAGTCCATGTGCTTTGCTAAGCTTGTTCTAAGTAGGTGTTTTAGACCACTGAGCCATCTCACCCGCCCCTTTAGTTAACTCTTTAAATAAAAGATTCTGGCAAGACACTTGAAAGGGTCATTTTCTTTTGTACTAGGAATCAAACTCAGGACCTCGTACGTGTCAGGCAGTCGTTGTGTCGCTGAGCTATCTCGGGCCTCCAATGGCTATCTTTCAAGGGAGAATGTCCACAAAGAGATTGGTGTTCTTGTCCATAAATCCCACTTTCCAATAAATGTAGAGTACCAGGTGACAGGGTGAGGGCTGCAGGTGCAAGTTTAGCCCTTCACTGTGTCTAGTGACAGTGTGAGTTTCAGTGTTTCTTCAATCAGCAATTTTTTCTCCAATAATCCAAGACAGATTCCTGCTTAGTAGTAGATTACTTTAAAGAAGCGGATCACTGAGTCCCACTGTGGGTGAGGCGCTATGTGTGAGCGAGCCCGGGAGGTCCTCATTGGTGAATCAGGAGGCATTTCCTCTTGGGATGAAAGCACACAGGACGTTCTCTGTCCACACCAGCCTGTGGGGCTCCTGAAGTATGGGGCCACACCAAAGGCACCGAAGAGTCTTCCTTAGCCTTAGTTTTGTGTTGATAGGGATGCATTTGGATGCCAGTAACAGTGAACCCAGTCAAGAGTCATTTAAGCAGAAATCAGAGCTTGTGTTTCTCACACTACGGGCAGCGGGAAGGTTCAGCAGCGCAGTGATGTCAGCGTCAGGGCTACTTTTGTTCTTGGTCTTCTCCTTAGATCACGAGGTGGCTGTTGCCTTGTCAGACGTGCTATCTCCGTCCACTCAATGGAGGGGGAAGAACTGACATCCGCCCTGTCCTCATCTTTCTCTGGCACCTTTTCCCATAGTTCTTTATAGCTGTCTACTATGTCTCACTGATTAGCGCTGCTGTTCAGACTCCCTGGCCCTACGGGAGCCTAGGATGGCCACCTCCCAATCCCTGGAATTCAAATGCCTACCTTACTTACCTTCATGAAGCCTGCTGATTTTCTGTTATTAAGGCCCTGGGCCCCGAGGGCCAGCAGATGCTTCTGAGGCTGGATTTGGAGACAGTGAGTGTGGCATCAGCACGTGGCTTCCCACCGTCCCCTTCTCTCCCCTTGCAGCACAGCTATCTGGACATGCATCCTGGCCTGGATTTCTCTTCTTTTCCTCATGAGAATGTTGTTCAGAAGGTGCTGGGGCAACCTGATTTGGGGAAAAGGTGAATCTGGGGCAAGAGGTCAGCCCTACGTGCAGATGATCCCAGATATCTCAGACAGACAAGGCACACAGAGGCAGTGTTCACGGAGCGCAGAGCTTCTAGCTTTATGCTGGGATTTAGGAAGAGATGAGGAAAGAATGAAGAGGGGAAAGAAGGAGGGAAGGAAGGAAGGAAGGAAGGAAAGAAAAATGAAAGAGAGGAAAGAAGGAAATAAGGAAAACAGAAAGGAATGAGGGAAGGAAAGAAAGAAAAAGAGAAAAGAGGGGAAAAGTAAGGATGGCAGGAAAGAAAGAAAGAAAAATTAAGGAAGAGGGAGAGCTGTGGGGACACACAAGTGGGACGTGATGCCCAGGGATAGTGAGGGTAGGGGGAGGAGGCACGCAGGGAGATGAGGAGACCATGTGCCACAGAGGGAAGAACATTTTGTCTATGTATCCATTTACGTTGTTACTCAGCAAAGAAAATTTTCCTTCTTGGGTTTCCTGGCTCTTGGGAACCTAAGTCTCATGGAGAAGACAGAGTGATCCCAAGGAATGAGCACTTGTGGGAAGTGTAAGGAAGGAGAGAGGGAGGTGCTGTGCTTGGGGGATCCCACCCCTCAGGGAGCCCAGGGATGGGTGTCCCAAGATCGGTGAGATCTCAGCCATGGAGGGAGGGAGGCATCGCATGGGAAGAAACAAGCTGAGCAGTGGCCGGCTGAGAAGCCTGGCCAATGTGGGAAAGGCGAATGTTCTAGACCCCTGAAAAGGGCTGAGACTGAATGAGGAGAAGTTGCAACAACTATGAATGCTCTGGGACGGATATTCTTCTTGTTCTGATCTTGTGTTACCCTTAGAAGAACCCCACTAGGCAAGGATTCCTTCACTTTAGTTCCCCTCAAAGTAGATCTGAGGCAAAGACATGGCTGTAGGTAGTTTAGATGGGAGACATCTAAACAGGAAGCAGGAGGGAGGGAGAATAGAGAGAGGGCTAGGAAACAGGCAAATGATGCTGGGGGTCTTGTCCAGGTTCCTGATGTCCTACATGAAGAACTGAGCAGGATGCCCAAGAGTAGCAGCAGGACCAATGATGTATTTGAAAGACAGAAGACGAGATTTGCTCTACAGGGAGACAATGGGTCAATGAGAAGGGCTCGCAGCCTGAGGGCCTGGTGTTGAAGGCTTTGAGTCTTAGCATTTGGGGAGGGATTGAAGATGTGGTCTGAGGTATGACTCCTGCCAATGAGCTGCTTGAGTCAGCCTCTCCAACAGGAGGTGGAACTTCTGACCTTCTAAGGCCCTTGGAGGAATTATCATGGTGGCCAAAGCCCAAGGAGAGGGACTCAGGTGTGTATATTCAGTGACATGCTAACTAGGGTTGGAGTCAGTCAATAGTTGCAGAAGACTGCTAGGTACATTCCCTGAGCACTTACTGTGTGAAAGGCTACATTACCTGGTTCCCATTCTCGTTAGACCCGGACATCCTGGTCCTGGGCCAGCTTTTAGTCAGAAGTGGATCCAGTCCAGAGAGCAGACCCAAGATGGGCTGACCCTCGCTTCTTTCTCCATCTGTTTCCTTGGTTACCCAATGCCTCAGATCTAGCCCAGAAGTGGGCTCCAAGTGGGCCATCCTTCCTCCTTTCTCTAGCCTTTTCCATAGCTGCCTCCAGCCTCACAAACTTGGTGTTAAGGGCGATTTCTGGACCAGTGGAGCTCTTGTCTGCAGGATCTCCTGGAAAGCCCACTCGGTCTCCGTATCTGTGGGGACCACAACATCGATTCAACCAGCCAGGGATCAGAAATGCCAAAGCCTAGGATGCGGACATCTGTGGGAGCACACTCAATGTGTGCTTCTTATAATTTTCCTAAACAATGCAGGGTGGCCACTGTTCACCTAGCCTGTGATTGTCTACAGTAGTATACATAATCGAAAGATGATCGAAAGCACACTGGAGGTTTTAAGGAGCACTGACACCTTTTGATCATAGAACTGGGATCTAGCCCCTGGGGCTGTCTAGGGATGAATTTTGAATCAAGGGTCAAAGAACCCGCCCCATGTAGGCAGTTAAGAGCCCCTCCACCCTCCTCACTGAATTGGAAGTGCAAGTCTTGAGTCTGCTCAAAAATACAAACATACAAAGTACTTGAGACTTCCTGTAAGGAAAGCAGCCATTACAGCAGGGTTTCCTGAGGCCAAGAGTACAGAAAGGTGAGCAAAGCCTGGCACTGTCCACAGCAAAAGGGGTGGGAGTCGGAGGAGACCTGGGCCTGTGCTCAGCAAGTGCGACAAGGGGCACGCACTCACGCCAGGGCTTGGGCATGGAGGAGGCTTGCCTGGGTTGCCCAGACCTCAGGGATGCTGCAGTCCAGTGGGCTCGTGGCCTGCTTACCCCTCAGGCTTCCTCATGACAGATTTCCCCATTTTACTGCTAACAAATGCACTGTGCAGGAAAGTAAGCTTGTCTTTCCAGTACTTGTGTCACTGACTCAGGGCGGCGCTCACTTCTTGAGGGGCAGAGGCGCGCTGTGCCGTCTGCTTACGAGTATGTCTCCACCAGGTGGGCATCCTCCAGAGACTTCATCCGCCTCAGGGTGCTGGGTTGTTAGAATGTGTTTGCATGTGTGGAGGGGGCTGCGGCCTCACACCCTTGTCTCCCCTGAGCTCCCACTTCTGTGTCGAGCAGACTGTGCCGCAGAGGGAGGGCCCTCCACAGCCCTGTGGGCGGCTGGTTGCCTGTGGCCACGCTGCTGTCCTTGTCCTTCTGGCTGCCACTGCTTCTTTGTGATGCAGACTAGCTGTAGGACATTTGTCACTTCTGGCCAAGTGCTGGCTGTTGGGAGGAGGGAGACGGAGGACCAGGCTGGCTTCTCAGCTCCCTGGGGAGCCGATCCCCTTCTCCCTGGCCTCCTGGTTTTGATGATAATGCTAACATTTCCAACACCCCTGTATGTTCTGACTAAAGAATCCTGGCCATAGTAGCAAGCTTCTCACAGAAAGGAAGCCCCATAGAGCCCCTTTGTGAATGTCACCTACTTATCTCTCAGGTCCTCCAACTCTGGAGGAACAGAGGCTGAGTGGGCCCAGGGTAACTGAGGATCACAGCTGTGGTCAGAGGACACTCTGGTTCTTTCTTGGTCCTTACATGTCACAAGTGATCACTGTGCTCCTCAGAGTTCCTTTAGCCTCATTATTGGCTTTTTTTAGATGTGGTAACCGAGTGTCCTTGTAATTTTCCACATGTGGCCAAAGCTGGGTTTGTGCAAACACGGGTTGATGTGTGTTTTTGCCAGAAGCTGCCTCTGACTTTCTCTGACTTTGGAAGATGGCAAGGGTGGGGATGGGGCACAGGCAGATGTCACCAGGAAAAGCCACAGTGACTCCCTTTGTCTTACAAAAACTGTATTGATGGCTTTTAGGGGAGTCATTCTGGCCAGACCCGAATTAGGTGCATGGTTATCATTTCCTGTCCGCTGCTGATTATTTTCTTCACAATTATCAGCTTGCCATTTTATCACCCACAAGAGTCAGTGTCAGCCATGAGTAAAGAGGTTTTCCTATCTGCACTCTCAATTTAGACCACAGAGAAATAACCACTGCCCCAGAGAGGCTTCCCGTCTGACTTGCCAGATGCCTATGCAGCTCCTGGGCGTGCTGGGAAGTCACAGCTTGGACCTGGGAAGCTGTCCCAGACTCCAGGGTAGGCGCTCCTTCCAGACATGGTAGTTTTTAAGCCTGGCATCTTCTTTTCAGGTAAACAGGAACAGGAATGATAAGGGTATACAAATCATAACATAACTTAAAGCAGATTTACAAGCACACAAGAACAAGGGGACTGCCTAGTGCTTCAGGGATAAGGAAAATGAAAAGGCCATGTAGCTATTAGCAAAGCATTTGGGACCCATTCATGAGGAAGAGGGCAATGCCCGAGCACCACAAGGTTTAAGCATGGTCTGAGCTCGTCAGTATGTGGTTGATAATCAGGAATCATTTAAGGGAGCCAGAGATGTTTCTTAGAGAAAATTTGAAAAATAGGATTGTCATGCTTACCACTGGGTATGTATCCAAAGGAAATGGAATCAGTAGGTGCAAGGACATCTGCTCTGTATGTTCATTTTGGCATCAGCCACTGGAACGACACAAGGTCAGTGGAAGGAGGGATAAAGAACGTATGGACTAAGGGCTGGCCAAATAACTCAGTGGATTAAAGCACCTGCAAGCAGATGCAGCGGCTGGGGGTTTGATGCCCAGGCCTGCTGTGCCGGCCCCGCCCCCGGGGTGGGCTGAGCCGGCAATTGAGTCTGGGCATGGTGGCGCGCTCCTGTAATCCCAGCTCTTGGGAGGCTGTAAACAGGCAGATCGCTACGAGTCTGACCTAGTAGTGAGACCCTGAGCACGGTGTAGGCCCTCCCCCGACAAAAAAAAAAGAACATAACGAATAGACACACGAGAACCAGTAATCAGTCTTTATGGAGAAGGAAAGCTTGTCACTTGGGCAGCCCAGATGACTCTGTGCTAAATAAAAGCCAGACAAGAAAGACAAGTATTGCATGACCTCACGTGTGTGGGGAATCCAAAAAGGCTGAGCCCATCCCAACAGCAAGTAGAATGACAGTGACCAGGGAAGGCATGGGGTGGGTTCAGGGTGACTTAGGGAGACTGGGGTCAGCTCAGCCACTCACCAGCCTTGTGTTCAGCAACAATTGCCTTCAATCTTGGTAAACCAGGAGGAGGAAGACTTTCTCACATGGTTGCCTCAGGGGTACAGGGAGGAAATATATGAACTTCTTCCACAGAATAAAGGCTCATTAAATTATAGTTATAATCAAAAGGATTGATGATCTTATAAAAGAAAATTCTGAGACCATTAATTTTTTTTTTTTTTTTTTTTTGTGGTACAGGGGATTGAACTCAGGACCCTGCGCTTGCCAGGCAAGCACTTATTCTACTGAACTATCTCCCTGGGCCTAGACATAACTTTGAGGGGAAGGCAGACTGAAAGTTCAATTATGTCCAGTCAATTCCTTCTTTCTTTTTGTTTCTTTTTTTTTTTTTTTTTTTGTACCAGGGACCAAACTTAGGACCTTGCACTTGCCAAGCAAGTACTTATTCCACTGAGCTATCTCCCCAGTCCCCTGAAACCATTAAACTCCTTGATAAGAAAAAGCTCTGGGATTATTTTTAAATGGGAGGCAGATCAGTATTCTGCCCTTTACCATATATGCAGGCTATATTTATAGCCAAAGAAAAGGAACCGAAAAAGTCCAGAAACAACCTCATTGGTTGCAATCTCAGGCCTCTGCCTTATAAGGACATGGTCTGATCATTTAGCAGCCTGTGATTGGATGAAGCTCTCCCGCTGTGATTGGCTAAGACTCAGTCATGTATTATTACATGATTGTGTTCTGAGTTAGCAGAATATGAAGTTAAGTTGTAATTCTTTAAATACCTGGTTGCTTCAAGCCAAGGTTTTTTTTTTTTTTTTTTTTTAATCACCAAATGATGGAAACAGACTTGGGACAAATTTGTGAACAGTACTATAACAGTCCCCAAGTTGTGTTCTGGATGTTTTGTACTACCATAATGTCGTGGTTCGCGGGTTGATTTCCAGCATTTCTGATAAGTTCCTCTCCCCTCACGTCCTGCCTGCGCTGATGTCCCGTCTCATGATGCTGCTTCTCACCAAGGACTCTGACATCTGCTCCCAGGTCCAAGGCTGGTGAGAGTAACCACAGCTCGTGGCTGCAAAAACAATGGAGTCTTTATGTATAGAACAGATCCAGCCTGGCCCGGAGAATGTGAGTCTGTACAATTACTTTTACTAAACATGTTTTGAAGGTGAAAGTTTTGTTTCCCCAGTTTCTGGAGCAGGCAAAGCAGGGCACACCTTGAGATTCAGGAAGGATTTAGAAAGGAGACTTGACCCCATACAACCTCGTCCGCAGAGGTGGCGCAGACTGCCTTTGCCAAAGATCCAGGAGGAGCTGGGAAGAGAGCGCCATGTCTGTTGACACGGCTTGGAGGGGGCTGGGGACAAGCTCTGCCTTCACTCAGTGCCACTGCCATGCACACAGGGACAGGAGCCTGCTCTAGGCCACTCATCCTCCAATTCTCAGCCTTTCCATCCCTTCTCCTGGGGTCTTGCTATCGGCAACAAAACCAGAGACTCACACTTTTATATTAATCCTCAGTTCATTCTCCTAACAACCTCGGGAGAGGCAGGACGACTCCCACTGCTCCCCCATTAGTTGGGATTTCATTAGGGGAGGATAATCAGGAGGCCCAGCTCTTTCCTACTTTCCCATCATTTTGTCGTCTGATAAATTTCATGGATTGCCATTTATCGCAGGCATTTATTTACCTTGAAACAGTTACTGCAATGGAGTGACTTGCTGCTGTTAGAATTTCAGGCAACACAGCAGGGTGATGACACATTTTGGGGAAATGTCTCTTGACCCCATGACAGCTCGATTGCCACAGTGCCTTTTGGGTAACGGTTTGCCATAGAACACTTGGGGATGGCCAAGTGAAGTAGGTGTTGCCATGGAAACAACCCCTTCCTGCGTGTATTATTAAAAGTTATTAGTGTTAACTATATGGCGATGACCTAAAGTCTGAGCACGATCTTATGCCACATGTGGTGGCATGCAACTGCAGCCCTAGAACTCTGGCAAGCTGAACCTGGAGAATCACAAGCTTGAGCCCAGCCTGGGCAACTTAGCAAGACTGTCTCAAAACAAAATAATGAGGGGCCGGGGAGATGGCTTAGTAGAATAGGTGCTTCCCTGGCAAGTGCAAGGGCCTGAGTTCAATCCCAGGTTTCACCAAAAAAAAAAAAAGAAAAAAAAAAAAAAAGTAAGACAAAACCCGAAAAACTCTCAGTCAATCCAACCCATGTAGAAGACTCTTACCAAAGAAACAATTTTAAAGTTGCTTTTAAATTGGACTGGATTTAATTAACAATAAAGGCAAAGATATATGGTTTCATTTATTTTAGCCATTGGTAATAGGTCTATTTTTAATTGCATAAAACGAGTTTCCATGAATAGTGTTTCCATTAATATTTGGGTCATGGAAAAAAAGGAGTTGGAGTTTCAATGGTTCGGTTTGTAGTGATGGTCTGGGCCAGTTAAGAGAGGAGGCGGTGGCTGCTGATGTGGGGGTGCCAGTGGGCCAGGAGGGCCTCCTTCCACCCCGCCCAGCCGGGACTTCTCATAGCCTGGCCAGGAGGCCCTGGGTGGTGGCTGCAGGCTCTGTTCTCTCCACCTATTCCAGCACTCCACTGCTTGCTCAGTGGTTTTACTGAGGTCAAGGGAAGGATGTTTTCAACTCTTCTTGGAAAGATAAGTTGCTTCCTGAATGGTGTCCAACGAAGAGCTTGGCGACATGTCAGAGGCCGAGGACACTCCCTTACCAGTAACCTCACTGAACGCCCTTCTTGACTCTAGGGCCAAGAGCTATCGTTTCAGCCCTTGTAGCCCAGACTCAGGTGGGCAGCACGTCGGTGCCCGCTGGGGACCTTGCTTTGCCAGCAGGAGTGAGGGTAGAGAATGAGACTTGGGAGATAAAAAAACTGTGCGCAGTGGCGTGGGCCTGGGAGAATCCAACAAATGCAACCAGAGCTCGGTGTTGGCGTCGACTTTTCCGAATGGAGATGATGCAGGCCCGAGCTGGGCACTGACGCATACTGGTGGATCTGTGAAGCGCACAGGAAGATGCTCGAGCCCTGGTATTAAGCTTTGCCTATCTCTGAAGGATCTGAAGTGAGGTTGTGTGTGTGTGTGTGGGGCACACAGAGTTCTGGAGTAGGAAGGTCGCTACCTTTCCATGAGTTATCTGACCAGATATGTGGATTTCTTTTCCATCAGATGACTGATTTCTCTGCTGGATTAGATGTAACTGTGTGATCTTAGCCATCTATCCTCTACCATTTCCAAATGTCATGTTTCCTACTTGCTGAACAAGGGGTTTGCGGTAGAGACCATGCAGTATCTTTTCCAGATCCTTCTAAGGGTTTATTTTAGGGCTAAAATACACCAGGGAGCAGTTGCTTTTCCTTTCAGGTTTTGAGGTCAGCAGCGACATCCGTGAAGTGTCTGTCCTGGGAAAGCCTGCTCCGCAGACCTTGGGACAGCAGGGCTGTGGACACCAGTCCTGCATCCCTCCCTGTCCGTTCCCGTGGGCAGGAGGTGAGCGCATCATTTCCAGTAGAGCCGGCAGATGTGCCAGAGCTTCCTTTGTTTGTGTGGGTGAGTGAGATTACTTGCATCTTTTTAAGTCAGGCCAAAAACCAAGATGCAGGCCAACAGCCTACGGAAGTCAGTGGTCTGTTTGATCAGGACACGTGAGGCCTTCTGGAATCTTCCACCAAATGGAAGCTTTCTTCTTACTGGATATTGGCACCCATGAGCGCTTTGGAAATCACAGAGGATTACTGGTCGGTTAGCAATCTCAGAGAACACTTCTGGAATGGGAATACGCCTACGTTACCAAAGCCAAGAAGCTTAAGTGAGTTGGTTGTCCTTTCTGCTCTTGGTGGAGGAATTAAATGCGTGCTGAGTTATGTTTAACCTTCAGTTGCACCAACATGAAATAAGCCCAGTTAGAGTGGGGGCTGGGCCTTGCCTGGGCTGCAGTGGGCTGAGTCGAGGCTGAGTGTCTCCAGGGGTGTGACTTCAAGGTCCGCGGAGGAGGGAGGCCGTGCTTGTGGAGGTCCTGCTGGGGATCCCTGGAAAGACCTCACTCCTGGCATTGCTACTGCGGGGGTGAAGCCCCTGGGGTCTTTGGAAGGTTTGAAATTGTCTTGAAATTTCAAGACTAGAAATTCAGATTTACTGGACTTCAGGGTTTGTTCAGGCTCCTAAAGGTGGGCCTATTCTATCCAATCTCACGAGGGTATCCAGTACCATGATGCCAGATTAAGTAGAGTAGGGGCATCACTTCCCAAGGACCCACAGCAGGAACCTTGGGACTTTATCAGGCATCTGAAGGCAGCTTGGGGAGCAGGCACTGATGCCTAAAGGAGGGCGCCGGCCTACTGGAGCTCTCAGGCATGGCACCTGTGCCCCTAAGAGCATGGTTCCTGGTCCCACTCTGCCCCGCCTAAGTCCCAGGGCCTGTTATGTTGTTGGCACCGCAAAAGGCTCCTTAGCAGTCCTCGGCCCTGTTTCCTTACCTATGAAGCTGGTCTGGTTTCACTGGATCATTTCAAGGTTTGGAGAGAGAATTGAATGCAATCATCTGGAACAATGCTGACCGCAGGGAAGCCATTTGGAGCGTGAGCTACCGGCGTCAGCAGCAAAGCAAGCACCTGTGTGAAGGCTCGGATGGAGCGTGGTGCAGGTTTGCTGGCCATGCCATCTCCATTGTCCTCTCTTGGTTCTGCTGTCCTAGCCTGGTTCGGATCTTTTGTGCTCCCAGAAGCTTAAGTGTTGAGGGCTTGGTCGCCAGCCTCTGGTGCTACCGGGAGGTGGTGGAAACTTTGAGAGATAGTGAAAGTGGGGTACCCATTCTCATATTTGAGGCTGGCAGAATTTGCCTCACTCGACTCTGATATTTCAGCCCTTGTCCCCCAGCCCTGAGTAGCCCACACTCGCATGAGCGGAGAGAGTCCAACAGGACCATCTGCAGATGAGTTAGGACACCTGTGTGGACTGGCACCAGGGAGGGGCACTGAAGAGTCGTGCAGGGCAGGGTCTCCTTTGGAAGGGGATCCCAGTGGCCAGCTGCTGAAGGTGCTATTCCCCTTGCTTGCATCCTGTCCCAGGGGAAACGTGGCGAATAAGCACCTGCTCTCCCCCAAGAGCACTGTGCAAGGCTGGCAGCTGTCGTGCCTGGAGGCAGGATGGCCGAGCTTACAGCAGTGGGCCCTGGGCACAAGCTTTGGAGAGATGAACACCAAAACCCAAAGGCATCTTGTACAGTTTATTATCAGTCATACAAGAAAAACTGGCCCAACACTGAGCCTAAGTAGCTCTCTGCAAGCCACAGGATGCTGTGGGCTGAGGGAACGAAGCATGACCCTGCTGTCAGGATCCGGAGACAGCTGCTGCTTTAAAGCAAACAAACGAACAAACAAAATACCCATTTATTTGTTTCATACAGGGCCTTGCTATGCAGTTCAGACTCATAGTGGTCCTCCTGTCTCAGCCTCCCCAGTGCTGGGATTACAGGCATATGCCACCATGCCCAGTTTTGGTGGCCAGCATGGTGAGCCTGAGGCTCTGGACCAGCATGGCATGCAGTACCAGGGATTGAACTCGGGTCTTTGAGCTTCCCAGGCAGGTGCTTAGGTCGCTGAGCTATCTCCCCAGCCCAGTTGCTGCTTTTGTTTAACATCAGTAGCCCCAAGCCCCCCAGAAGTGGGTGTCGAGGCAGGGGCTGGGTTCCACGAGCAACTGTCCCACTTGTGTTGAGAGAGGATGGATCTGGAGCTTCCTAGAAGGTGTTAGGTCGGGAGGATGCCCGCCCACCCCAGCTTGCCCGAGCTCAACCCAGGCAGCGTCCCCGTCCCCAGTGCCCTCTGCCTCGTGGGCTGTGGCACATGGTGGCTAGGGCGCTTTTCCGTTTGGGGTTGTGGGATCCCTTGCTTGCAGGCCACAGGCCCTGGGCACGGATCAAAAGGATTTCAGATGTTGTATTCTTAGACTGACATTAAATGACACTGAAATATCACAGAATTTCTGTTATTATGACTTGAATGTGTCCCTCAAGTTTCATGTATTACACCCTTAATCCCTAGATTTATCAGTTAGTGTCACTTGGAGGAGGGACCTCTGGCTAACGAGGATGGTGTTGTGGGGAACGGATTAAACCATTTAGGATTAGTGGGTGAATGGGTCATGGAGAAAGTGACTACCAAAGTAAATGCGGCAGTAGTTATTGGTGGCCATTTAAAGCATTTCCCCTAGACTAGGACCCTTGTACAATGACAAGACTTAGCTCAGGGCTCCGAGGACAGTGGGCCAGGGTGTCTCCGGCTGAGGCCTCTCACGAGGTGGCAGTCAGGACGTCCCCAGGCTTGACGGGGGCAGTGTGATGCGCTTCCGAGGTGGCCCTTGCTGGCCAACTGGGGTTGGCTGTTTAAGTTCTCGGATGCCTGACCCCATTATAACCACTGAGGGACTATTTGGGAAGTGAATCCAGAGGGTGAAGATGCGTGCGATACCTGTACGTTCTCTCAGCAGTGGTGACCAGCAGACCTCGTGTGCTACGTGGGCGGACGGTCGTTGCTCTGTGAGCTGCAGTCAGCTGTGCGTCCTGCCCTGCTCTTGCTGTCTGATTGACACTGACAGGCTGCTGCGTCCACATAATCCACTCTGTCTTATCTTCTCAATTCAGCTTTAATAGAAGTGAAAGCATTCGGGTTCTCTTTACTGTTCAAAATCGTCTCTAAATACCTGAAATCAGTCTGCAGCATCCTCTACACCCCTTCACTGTATTTCCAGGGTTCTAGACACTTGAGCCCCTCTTCATGTCCTTGTCCCTGATGTGTCCCTGCCCTGGCTTACTGAGACCCTGAGGGTGTCACTGACCGTGTCACGGGGGCCCGGAGTGGATCCCTTTGCTGTCCGGTTGGCTGCTGCTCCATGTGCCATATGTCACATGCACAAGGCTTGGGGATCGAGCTCTCCTGTGTTAAATCAGGCGCCTCCAATGCCTTCTCAAAATGTCCTTCTCCAAGTGCCAGCTCAAGCACCTGCAGCCCAGGGGACATGCGAGGCGGCTCACTGTGGGTGGAAACGTGCCTTCTGGGCTGAGCTTGCACCACGCTCCCTAGGAAGCTCTTTTCTGTGTCCATGCTGCTGTCTCCTGTGCTGGTTCTGTGTCCAGGTCCCCTAAGCTGTGGGTCATGGAAATCCTTTCCTGATCTTTGGTGTCATTATGAAGAAAGTGCCCCTTAGTATTATTTACCTGGCTTCCTATTGAGGAGATTAAAACCAGCACTTTACATAGGCAGACTGACTACCAGAGGTAGGTAGAGGGTCAGGGCGTGTAGGGACCACTGGACACCGGGGAGAGGTCCACACGGGAACAGAAAGCACTCCAAAAGGGTGGCCTCAGATGACACTGAGTGGCAGGGCAGGATGCCACAGAGGATGGATTGGCCAGGAGAAGGGCTCGTGTCTGTGTGCCCCTGGTGTACTGTCCCCCTGTGTCTGTGGCCAGGCTCAGAATGTCCACAGCAGTGTGACCTGGGGTCAGCAGAGCAGGGCCCTGGGCCTTGGGGCTGGGGTGGGTGACTATGAAGGTGGGTGTGCCCGAGGGGTCCTCACTGGGTGTTCGGGGGTGGAGCAGCCTGTTCTATAAAGCTTACTCCTCACACCTGTGGACCTGGCTCTCTGCGAAGCTGCCAGAGCGGGCAGACCGGGTCCCTGGGGTTGTTTGTGTTCCTCTTTTATCAACATTGTCATGTGGTGTCCCAAGTTTTCTTGCAGGTGAGCTCTGCAGTGGCTCTAGGGAGTCACTGTGATCATCGAATCAGTCCTGCAGTTTCTTGTGGAGAGAGGATGGTGTGTGTGTGTGTGTGTGTGTGTGTGTGCACGTACGCACACATGTGTACTTGCATGGGGGTAACCTGCATGTCTGCAGTCATTGAAGCTGACGGGTCTATGAGAACAGGTGAGCTCTGCAGTGGCTCTAGGGAGTCACTGTGATCATCGAATCAGTCCTGCAGTTTCTTGTGGAGAGAGGATGGTGTGTGTGTGTGTGCACGTACGCATGCATGTGCACTTGCATGGGGGTAACCTGCATGTCTGCAGTCATTGAAGCTGACGGGTCTATGAGAACAGCGCCCGAGCGCCCCTCGGGGTCTTGCTGCAGACACAAGGGCCTTCTCGGTGCCCGACCAGCACAGGTTGTAGTTTTGTGTTCATTTGCCCAGTGAGAGCTGTTTCAAGGGCAAACACAGGAGATGCTGAAGTCACTCGTCCGCTCCCCCACTGGCAGCAGAGGCGCGGCAGGCACGCGGCGTGAGTCACCAGTTTTGCTGTCACCTAGGGCTCAGGGGGGTGAGGCCTTTGACAGCCACAGCCACCAGGACTTCCAGGTCATCCCTTTAGGCTCTCACCTTGGGAGCCTGTGGGTCCAGGACACAGGACAAGTTCTGGCCACCTGCGCTGGCCAGGCCCCTCTCAAAGCACTTGCCATTGTCACAGGGCCCCTGAACAACAGTGCACAGGGCCCTTGGTGCTCCTGTTGGAATGAGTGTCTTGGTTACTTTTCTCTCATTGTTGGGACAAATACCTGAGACTCAAAATTAGGGAAAGAAAGGTTTGTCTAGCTCACAGTTACTGGAAGTTTCAGTCTATACTCAGCTGGCTCCAAGGTAGAGTGGCACATGGCAGAGAGCAGCAGTTCATGGTGACAGAAGGGAGGAGTAACAGCAACAATGGCAGCAAAGAGCAAGTCTCCCTTGAGTTGCATCCAAGCTATCTGCCCGTGGATGGGTGTAGCACTCACACCCATAATCCCAGCAGCACTCACACCCATAATCCCAGCAGCACTCACACCCATAATCCCAGCAGCACTCACATCCACAATCCTAGTTTATCTTGCTTTAATCACAAACTCTAGAAGCCAAGCCACCCCATGACTGCATGAGGCTTTGGGGGACACCTAGACACAAACCCTAACAATGGAGAAGCAGCCAGGCTGATGGGGGCCCTGGGATCCTGTGTGCAGGGGTCTACAAGGGCCCAAAGCCTTCAGAACCTCTCCTCCCAGTGCTGGGAGGGAAGTCTTGGAGACAGAAGACCATCAGTTGGTCCCATTATGGTGGGGAGTCTCTCTGTCACAGGAGTCCCACCTGTGTGGCTGGGCGGGGATGCTGCAGCCAGTTAGCACGCTACAGCTCTCAGGACAGTCGCTGCAGGTCAGGTTTTCCTTCTGCAGCATGATGCCAGAGGCAGGGTGAGGTCAGAGAGCAAAGAGGCAGATTCATCTTGCAGCACTGCAGGCAGGACGTTCAGGCAGCTCGGAGTCACCTCATAGCGACATTCCCAGGCGAGAGGCCAGAGTGGGAGAGCTGAGGCCAGGCCCGGCTTCCATGACACGAAGCGTCCTAGAGAAGTGCTTGCTCCCTGAGGACTTCCAGCCAGGCCCCGTCCTCTAGAAGGTTCCCCACCACTGAGCGCCGCCCCTGGGGACGCACTTTCCACTCCTGGGAGCCTGAGGGTTACGATAACCACCGTGTGCAAACCACAGTGGTGACCCGAGTTACGGGTGCGGGATCTCAGGATGAGTCATCGGGTACGTGGGAGTGACGCTTCCAGCTAGGGTGGACGGCGCGTGTGCAGAGGCGCGGCTCTCTTCACGGCACGGGACTCGGTCTCTTCTGCCTCCCCTTGTGTGGTGCACTCATGTGTGGTACACACACACACACACACACGTGCGTGCACACACACACACATACTCATGCACGCATGTGTATGTGCTTACACACATCAGAGTTAAGTAATTCAAGCTGCTCCTCCTCTGTCTTTACAATTGTGTACCAAAAGCTGTAAAGCCAAGTTTGACACAGGAAATGAGGTTGGGGGTACAGTTCAGCCGTGTGGTTGGCACTTGTGTGACATGCCTGAGGCTCTGGGTTCTATTCGAAGCACTGGAGAGAGAGAGAGAGAGGGTGGGAAAGAGAGGGGGGAGAGAAGGGAGGAGGAGAGAAGAGAAAGGAAGGGGGAGGGAAGAAAGGAGGAAAGGAGGAAGGAAAAGCTGTGTTTCACGAGTATGATGCGATTCCAAAGTTGGAGGAGCTAGGACTGGCCACAGCTTTGCCCATGTCACTGCCACACTGTGCACACAGCTGTCCCCATGGATTCCTGGCTGGGGCAGGAGTTGGGCAGACAAACTATTCTGGAGGTCATGTGGTCCATTTCTCGGGGGCTGGAGTCTGAGCCCATCCCCAGTAGTGCCCATGTGGCAGGGGATCCTCTGCTCCGTTGCTGCTTGGTTTTCCCACTGTGAGCTGAGGTGCCCCTGAGGTCGTGGACTGACCCACTCTGAGGATGAAGGGAGGAGGAGGCCTGGGCCATGGGGACCTGGGATTCTGGCTGATGGTCCCTGCCCACTCCTTCCAGATGAGACTCACAGGACAGTGGCAGGGACGCCCTGAGGGGCTGTTGTCTCTCTCCTCCGCTGAGCAGAATGGTGACCAGGAACACAGAGCTCACATGTTGTCCGAACACTGGGGTCATGACCCACAGTGTTGAAGAGTGAAATTGTGGGTTGAGGTTGGTAACAGCTGTGGCGGTCAGGTCAGGGCGTAGAGCTCCTGCTAGCTGGGAGGAGGTCCCGAGTAGGACGCCTGAGGGCTTTTGTAGAGGGCTGCCTCTCGGGAGGAGAGGGGGGCCTGTAAGCAGTGTGCCCTTGTGTGAGCTCTGTATCTCAGGGCGCTTCTGGGCCCGCTCTGTGCACTGCCCACTCAGGGCCCAACCCTGGAGCCCGTGTCCTCTCGGATCATGCCCTGGGGAGGGCCTGGACAGCTGCAGGACACGTGGCATCTGCTGGAGGTCACTGGAGGGACTGACTCCGCAGACCTCAGACCATCCTTTCGCCTGAGGGAGCCCCAGCCGCCGCCACACTGGCTCCTGTCACACTCACGCTTGCCTGTCCTGCATTTTTCTGCCAGCACAGCTGCTCCGAGTCACGATGAGTTCTGCGCTGTGTCCGGCACGGGGCGGGCAGCCATGCTAAGCCATGCTCCTGGCCGGTGCCCCCTGCTGGCAGTGAGCTGCCTGGAGCATGGTGCAGCAGCACTCAGGGCCACCAGGACCAGGAGCTCCCAGCCGTTGCTGAGCTCAGTCAGGCTCACTTAGAAAGCACTGCATGCCCGCTTCTGGGAAATGTTCGATGGCATTTCAACACTGCAATCAGAAGAGCTTTGTGTTTTCACTTGCAGGGCCAGTGGGTGCATGGGCCTCCCCTTTTTTGGGCGGTGCTTCCTTGGGTAGCCCTTCTCTAGCCCTGTAACCCAAGGTCACTTTTAGTGGGTTTTGTCCTGAATCATGGGCAAAGGTATATAGAAGAATAAAAATGTGCAATTCTTTACACATAATCCTCCTCCTTACAACTATAATGTGATGATTTATCTCAAAAGGAGGAAAGAAGAAAGAAGGACAAAGAGAAAAAGGAGGAGAAGAAAGAAAGAGCAGGAGCAGGAGGAGGAAGAGAGGCAGAGAATTGTTGACCAGCTCACACAATATCTATGAACAGAAGAAAGTAAGATCCGGGCTGAGAGCCGCCGTCAGGAACAGCTGGATCTAGGAGCTGCAAGAGGCTTATCTTAGGGTCTCTTGGGCCATCCTCTCCACAGGGTGGCAGTTTAGTCACTGCTATTTTCATAGAAACCCACATGAGAAAAGAAAATCCTCCCTCATACCAGTGTTTGAGAGGCCGAGGAGGAGGACAGTAGGAGCTGCTCCATCCTGCAGGGCTGGGACACGTGGGCTTCTCTCTCCTCTGCAAACTCTGGGGCAGGTGACAGAGTGAGCAACAGTGGACACTTCAATGCCCTCGCTCTGGAATGGCTTACGCGGAGTGGCTCCTTGCACTTGTCCCACTTGAGACAGATGGGCTCCTGGGTGGGGCCCCAGTAGCCGGGTTCCAGGCCCGGAGAGGCTGGGACAGGAGAACGGCCTCAGGCTGGAGGCCCGCCTGGGCCCCACAGTGAGACACTATCTCAAAAAAAAAAAAAAAAAAAAAAAAAGCAAACAAACAACCCAAAGCCACTCACCCGCGGGCACAGTCATTTCAAGTTCATCCTCAGACACCCGCCCTGGGCCTTTGTGGTTCGTTCTGGGCACACACAGTGTGTGTCCTTCCAAGCCAACAGTCACCTGTGTGTTTTCAAATGTCCTCTGACCTTCTTTCCAGGGACAGGGACCTCTTTTCATACACAAATGTTCAGTGTTTCCACCCCAAGGCCTCGAAGTCAGCTTCCGAGCAAGCCAGGCCCTGTGTGCAGTACGTGACCGTGGCGTCCTCCACTCCTGGGTCTCTTGTCAGTGTGGGGCTTCAGGATGTGGAGATTCCTGGTGAGGCAGAGCCCCCGGCCCACTTGGCTTCACACGGTGTGCTCTTGCTGGCCTGTGTGCCATGTCACCTGTAGCCACCGCAGGGGCCACCGTGAGGGTGGGTGGGAGACTCCTCCATGCATAGCGGAAGGCAGCCCAGGCCTGCTGCCTCTCGCATCATGCTTGCTCGCGTCTCCTCAGCTTCCCGGGCCCGGGGCTGCTGGAGGGCTAAGCTGGAGTGGCCGGTGCACAGGCCCAGGGCATCTGTCACGTGCCATCCCCGGTCCTTGTGCCTGAGGGTGTGGGACTCGCGCAGCTGTCCATTCTGACAGGATGAGTCCTGGCTGGCGTGGGAAGGCCTGGTTGGCCAGCAGCGAGCTCCCAGAGCCTGTTACTCTGTGGGTAACAGAGCCTGCCCTGTGCTCCTGGCTCCTGCACTCACCCCCCTCCCTCCCAGCTCAGGGTCCCCTAGGAGCCCTGACAGAGCCCGAGAGACTGTGTAGGGTGCTCTGTCCCAAGGCAGAGGCTCAGAACTGGGGTGCCAAAGGCATTTGTGTCAGCCCCACCCTCACCACTCCCCTCCAGGGACCCTGTCTGGGGAGGTGGCTGGATGTGTCTGGATGTGGCTGGGAGCTGTTGTGACAGAGACTGGGCCGCTTTGTGGAGGTTGAACAAGTCCTCCTGTGCTCTGGCCACCCACGCTGGCGTGGGTAGGGGGCGTCCAGGCACATGTCCATGTCCACACCCTGGCCCTGGGGGTGCACAGCAGAGAGGGCAGAGCTGAAAAGCTCCTGGGAGGCCAGACTGTCATTTAATGGCTGTGTGACCAGAATCACTTTTTCAATCTCTGTGAGCCTTGCTTCACTCTTTCAAAAAATGGGTTTATTCTACCCACATTGCAAAGTGTGTGTGTTGGGCTAAGCGCTGGAATTGTGACCCAAGGGACCAGGTAAGAAACCAAGATGGGGTTGCCCACCCCCAAGTCCTGCATCAGCAAACTGGCGCTGTGCTTGTAACTAACTTTCGGAGAAACCAGGAGAAACAACGGGCCTCTAGACATGGCTTCCCTTGGCGCGGAAATGAAGTTTCCTCTGCCATCCGCGTTTTCATCCTTTGATGTCAGTGCCCCAAGCAACCGGCGACAACCCCCCAGCATGTCAGCCGGCCGTTCTCCTATTATTTCCTGTTACATCCTTGTCTTGCTTTCCAGGAAAGCAACTCTGGAACAGCAGCCTTGTTTCCCTTCAGCTCTCTCTGCCCGTTTATTCCTCGGCGCAGTTGCAGGTGCAGCCACCAGGCACCGAGCGTGGTCTCGGGAGGGGATCTGGGCGTTCTGTGGGCTTGCTTCCAGTCAGCTCTGCAGGGGCCTCCACGGAGGCCGAGCCGGGCCGACGGAGCACGGCGGGCTGGAGTCTTCCACCGGAGCCTCAGGTGCGTGGTTGGCCCTGCACAGCCCTGGGGTTTGTTTCCATGACTTCCTCAACATACCAAGACCTGCTGGTGCTCAAGTCCCTGACGTAAAATGCTGCTGCGTATGCAAAAAACACACACGTTCTCGTGTATAATTCGATCATCACTAGATTACGTGTAGCACTTAACACACTACTGTGTAGGTGGCTGCATTCTTCAGGGAATAATATCAGAAACGACCTCTTGCATATTTAGTACAGACGTAGTTTCTCAATTTTTTCTCTCTTTCCTCCTCTCCCTCCTCTCTCTGTCTCCCTCCATCCCTCCCTCTACTTCCCCTCCTCTTTTCCTCTTTCTCTCTCTCGGGATGCTGGATGACACCCTGGGCCTCCAGCACGCCAGCTACGCGGGGTACCGCAGAGCTGCAACCCTAACCATTTTCTTCAGTAGTTTTGCCCCGAGGGTGGTGAACCTACAGCTGCAGAGCCTGTGGCTTGGGGGGCCCAGTGTCATCTTATATGGCCTCTCTAATACACCTTTGCATACATTCAGCTGTCTGTCTATAGGATACATGTCTTGGTTCACAATATGTGAAACCTGTACAATTGACTCTACAGAGAAAGCCTGCCCGGCCTGGTGCTCTATGATGATGGCTAAGCCTGAACGGGCCCTACAAGACTCAAGTGCTGTTAATAACAATGACGGTAATATTACCTGGACTTGGAGGCTGAGAAAGTCACACAATTTGCCTAAAGTCGTCCAGCGGGTAAGCGGCAGAGAGGACTTCTGCAGCTTGGGAGGAGAGTCCAAGCGCGAGGCTTGAGTCCTGGCTACAGGGACCCGTGTGGCTCCAGCTCCAGCTTTCCTCCAGAGCTGCAGGGTACCCTGTCTCCTGGCCCTCCCTGAGGAGATGAGTTTGCTCTTAGCTGTTGCCATCCTGGTGAGAGCCCTGGGGCCAGACGCGTCTGTCTTTCTGGCCTTTTCTTCCTTGCAGGGCTCCTTGCCTGAGTGGCCCCTCTGTAACCTGGTGAGCTCCTGAGCAGAAACCTGGCCTTCTGTCCAGATGTGGTGCTGTGGGTACAGACAGGACCCCATCATGGACCCCTTGGGGCTCCCGGGCTGGGGGGTGCAGGCTGAGGGCCTGCCGGCATCTCCTCCTGACTCATCCCTTCGGGGTTGGCCGGGGTCCCTTCTGGCCTCCTTTAGGAGCTTCTGGGAATCAGAGCCCACTCTGAATGGGGCCTGCTCACTGTGTTTCATGTCCATCTTCCTAAGATGAGCTGCTCTAGCCCTGTTCTCAGCAGAGCTCCCGAGAACTGGGCCTGCACCTTAGTAGCTCTACTCACACGTATGCTGCAGCAGAAAGGCGGCCCGGGCGGAAGCTGGTCTGCCTGAGCTCGAGAGAGGTTTTCAGGTCCTCACCCCAGGATGTGGCTGACAGCCGGCTGCCTGTGCCTCGGTTTCCACGAGCAGTGGCTTCCAGGACCTGCAGTGCCGGCAGCTGGTATTCAAGTCCTTTGTGGAATTCATGTGGGACTGGCCCATAAGCCGTGAGATCCTGTACCTCCAGTGGTCTCTGACAATGTTGAACTGTACAACACAAGGAATTTTATGTCAGGGGTTGTTGTAATGTATCACATCATTTTGGAGAAAATGACAAAAGGAAAGAGCCTGCATCATTCTTTTGTCCTTGTCTCTGTGGCCTGCAGTGGCTATATCGTGGGTGGGGACCACGAGCCCTCTGGACTGGTGCTGAGAATGGGGGTGGGGAATTGAATCATTCTCCCCAGCCCTGGTCTCAGGCTAGGGACACAGTGTCCCCAATGGGGATGAGGCCATGTGGCCCAGGTGCCACTAGCTCTCCTCTTGGCAGTCATTCCCAGTCCGGCTGTGTGCCGGACTCTCCTCCTGGGAGAGCACTGGCATGTCTGGGTGGACCGCAGCTGGGGTGAGTTCCAGGGCATTGCGCTGCAGCCCAGCAAGCCTGTTGCAATTTGTGTCCATCCGGGCTCTGTGCAGCCCAGCTACTGACTAGCATGCCCAACGCTGAGTAGCCACAGTCCTGTTGGGACTTGGGGACACTATGGGACGGTGCTGAGCACTTTGCTGTTCTCCATCCACTGCTTTGGACATTACCCTAGCTGTCGCACTGCCGGGTCTTGCTGCTGTCACTCCAGGGCTGTGCAGGGGCCCACGGTGTTTGTGCCACCTAGAACCTGGGTCTGAGGGCGCCCTCTAGTCCTGGCTGTTTTCCCCTTTGTTTTCAGCAGGGCCAGAGTCTGCCTTTCTCTGGTGTACAGTTTGGCACCATCACTAGAACCAGGGCTGCCCCCAGAAGGACTCCCTCAGGGGTGGCACCAATAAGTCAGAGGTCCCCTGCAAGAACTCCTCCCCCCATGTCATCATCCCTGTTACAGATCAGGTAACCGAGGCACAGAAATGCCCCCTCATTGGCCCAAGGTCCCCAGGAAGGTCCTGAGGTCTTCCAGTCATTGTCTCTGGGCCACCGAGGAGCTGACTGCCCACGAGCCATCCAGGCCAGGAAACCAGTGAAATGTTTTTCAGAAGAATTACCTGATAAACTAGCAGCCCAGCCTGTCGGAGGTCTGTTTCCCCTGTCTTCCTGACAGTCAAGTCTAAGATTGTTTTCCCACAGATGAAACTGAGTCGTCAGCTCCAAAAGCCTGGCATTTCCTTTCCTCCTCTTCTTGGCCCAGTTCCTGTCCTTGAGTGCCGCAGCAGAGGCGTCTGTCCTTGGCTGCCCCTTCTGGCTCTTGCTGTGGGCCTGGGTCCTGAAGGTGCTCTGTGCGCTCCATAGATGCCCAGGTCCTTCAGGCTGGGCAGGGTAAGGGCTGTGCCAGGGCGCTGTGCCTGTTTACTCTGGGGCAGGAGGTCCCCGGCAGCCGCAGCCAGGGCCTCCTGGGACTGCCTTAGTTCCCCCTCTTCACGTGATGCAACTGTGTCAGTAAAGTGGTGCACAGGTGACACCCAGAATCTGCCATCAGCTTTCCTTTCTGTGGGAGATCTGATCCTCGCTGCTGGCTGATCATGCTGACTGGCTTCCAGGAAGCCCTGGAGCCCGGAGCCTAGTTGCATTCCTGCCAGGTGCTGGGCCTATTTGTGCACAGAGCCACATGCCTCACTGTCCCCAGAATTACTTGTTCCCTAATATTACTTGTTCCCTCCCTCCAGCCACGGAGGGGCAGCCTTGGCACTGCATTTCTTAGAAGCATTAGGCAAGATCTACGTCGTGTGGGGTGGAGGGTAATTTCCAGCCCAGCCTAGCCCGGGGGTGTGGGACCGAGGGGATGGAGGGACCACAAGGCTGGGTGTCCTGCACCTGGTCTCATTTCATGATCCAGATGGGCAGGGAGGGGTTGCCCTTGGGAAGAGTCTGTGGAGTGTGGGCGCACCAGGCAGACCCCGGAATGCACGCCGAAGCTTCAGGAAGAGCAGAGGGTGCCCAGGGAGGCTCGGCACCCTGCTGACCGCCGCCCCCGCCCCAGCCTCAGCCTCTCTGCGGGTGTCGTTGCCGGAGCTTGGCGTGCAGGTGCCGACCCAGTCCACGTCTTGGGTCTGCTTCCGCTTCCTGTGCAACTGATCTTGTCACAGAGCTGGCGCACTGTGGTCACTCCCGTCTGCACTGCCTCAGTCCTCTGTGGGCGCGGGGCCATCATCCCTGCCCGCCAGGGGTCTCCCGCCTCCAGTGTTGCCCTGCCCCAAAGCCTCCCAGCAAGGCGCACAGAATTTTCTGCTGACACACAGACTCTTCACGCGGGCCAATGGCCCTGACCCCGGGGCGCCCCACGCCAGGGGCGGCCTCTGTTGGGTGCTCCTCGTCCCCCTCCCCCTTGAGAAAACAGCACAATCCAGGAGAGGGACGAACATGCCCTGGCCAGGCTCCTAATCAGCAACGCAGGACTGCGCCACGCCGCCTGCTGCTCCGGTGACGCGTCAGGAGGCCTGGTTGAGCAAGGGGAGCCCAGGGTCAGGCCAAGCCCTCGGCAGGATCACGTGGCCAGCCGCCTTCCCAGCACGACTTTTCCGCGCTTCTCAGCAGCGCCCCTCACTTTTGTCCTGGCCCGCTGTCCCCTTCCCACCTGCGCCCTTTGCTCCGTGCCCACGGCTCCTGAGATTCGACAAAGGTCGCCTTCCTCCCCCAGGACACAGAGGGTGCGCCACACTGTGTCTCAGCGGGCGCTCCGTGAGGAGCTGCTCTAGCACAATTTACAAATGGGACAACAAAGCCCTGGAGACACCGCTTGAGTGGGTTCGTTAGGTGCGCGCCATCCGGCACAGTGCGGTAGATTCCCAGCTTCCTGTTTGTTTCCCTGCCTTCCCTCTGCCTCAGCCAAAGCTGCGACAACAGGAATCTGACACGGTCAGGCACATTAGGTCCTCTCTGGAGTTCCACAGGAATGGGTGGAAACGGGACGTTTTGCGCCTTTCACTTGGCGTGGGGCTCGGGGTTCCTCTGTGCTCCGCCCAACGGGAGCTCGGCTCGTTTCCTGGTGAGGACTCAGTCAGGTGGGATGGAGCTCACATCTGGCGGCTGAGTGGACACTGACTGTCCTACGGTCCCTGTCCTTGACCCACTGAAAATCAACCTGGGACCTCCTGGCAGATGCCACACTAGTATCGGGTATGGTGACCCGCTACTCTTTTTCCCCAGAGTGAGGGATTTCTCAGGCTGCAGGAACTTTGGGGCTAAAAGGGGACCTTTGGGTCCCAGGCAGCTGGGTCACACAGGACATGTGGGCCAGCTCAGCTCAGCGGCGTGACCCTGAGTCACAGAGCAGACCTGGATTTCTCTGACTGACCCTCGCTCAGCTCAGCTCCCTGCTTCCCCAGTGGACAAGCCCGGGCCCAGCTCTGGGTAGCTCAGGTCCTCTCCCGAGAGGTGGACATTCGTCTTGGACTCTCCACTGGCCTCTTTTCCTCTCTGGGTGCTGCCCACCCAGACCCTTTCTGCTGATGACTGTGCACACTGGCACAGGACACGTGCTGCTGTCCTCCACAGGCCCTGACTTATGACTCTGGAAAGCTGGTCCAGGGCCTGCAGAACCTTCTGGATTGTGTGAGGTCGCCTGAACATTGGGGCTTCCTTCGGTCTGTGTCCTTGCATCGCCCTCCCACACCTGTCCCCAGGTGCCATTGTGAAGCAGGGGCTGCCGGGGGTGGGGGGGCGTCTCCTCCAGGATAGACATACAGGTGTCTCCCTGCCCAGGCTCCTGCGCCTTCCCCTGGGCCCCTGCCTGCCTCCCACTTCGGTCACAGGCACTAGCTCACCGACGCACTGACGCACGTGGTAGCGGTGCAGAGCTGCTTCACATGTTCCTCCCTGGAGCAGAGGCTCCAGACCTCCCGGGGCTGGGCTTCTGATCTGTGTCACAGAGTGTGTTCCAGAATCTCAGCAAATCAAAGCAGAAATAGAAAGCAAACTGTCCTTTCTCAAGTGGGAGACTTAAAAGTCAAGTTTTGACAGATTTGAGGTTTCAAAATCAATCTGGGGATGCTATGGTCTCCTCAGCACCCTCCCCTGCCTGTCCCGTCAGGGTCAGCACCTAAGGATGGTCACCCGCTGCCTGGGGACAGAGCTGGGGGGGCAGGGGAGGTGGGGTGGGAGAGGTGGCTCTGGGGGGTGGCTGGGATCACTTGTTGCAGAAGTGAGATGAGAGACTGACTTTTAGTTCCTGCCGTCTCAGGAATTTGTTCTAATAGTGTTTGTGGACAGGATATCATGTCTGCATCTTGTACAATGAATAACCACTAAGACAACAATATGTAATGTATTACTCATTGAAACTGTGCTAGTAATCGGTTTTGAAACTGTCACATTGCTATTTGTTTCTCAATAAAATTACTTTTTTTTAAAAAAGAAGAAAACACTAAATAAGTTCTTAATTAGCAAGCAGGGCCCAGGAATCTGCTGAGTTGGGGAGGTTTTAACAATAGCCATGCATAACTACACGTATCCGTGAATCCTTCAGCTTTGAAGCGCTGAAGCGCCCCGGGTAACATTATTTTTTAAATCATGATAAGCTAAAAACAGTGTCATAATTTCTAAATAGCTTGGGTTTTCTTTTAGGTGTCTTGAGAAAGGGCAGTTTGCTTTCTATTTCTGCTTCAGTTTGCCGAGATTCCGGAGCACACCCCGAGACGCAGGGCTGAAGCCCAGCCCCGGAGTCCTGCAGCCACTGGAGCCTCTGCCCGGGGAGGAGCGGGCGGGAGGCAGCGCTGCGCAGCTACCACGGGCGTCGGTGTGCGTGAGCGAAGAGTGGGGAGCGGGCGCCTCTGTGCCTCTGGTGTCTTTGACCCGGTCAGTAAACACACAAACCAGCCAACCCTAAACCTTCCCTAAAAGACAACTAAAAGAAACCCCAAGCTAATTAGAGATTATGACAGTTTTTAGCATATCACGATTTAAAAAATAATGTTAGCTGGGGGTGCTTCCGTGTTTCAAAGCTGATGTGCACAAAGTTATGCGTAGTTACCGTTAAAACCTCCCCAAGTGAGCAGTGTGCACTGTAGCTCACTCTACTCCTTTAAGCCAGTGGGTGAGGCCACGTTTCATATTTCCAAACATTTTCTTCAGTAACCTCCCCTGGTAGGAATCTCTGCGTGGGACGAAGGTAGAGCTAACTGCTTTTGAAAGTCACCTGAGGGGCCAGGGAGATGGCTCAGTGGAAAAAGTGCTTCCCTGGCAAGCGCAAGGGCCTGAGTTCAATCCCTGGTTCCGCAAAAAAAAAAAAAAAAAAAAAAAAAAAAAGTCATCTGAATACGTGTTATTGCCTGGCTGCGTTATAATGCAAATAAGCAACTCCTTGGGAGGGGGTCTGCTCCCTGGTTTTTGGCTGAAAGCATCGGAATGGACCCAAACTTGCTTACTCGGTGATGAAGCTTGCGGAGCCCTGTAGCTGGCCTTGGTGGGAAGGCGGGAGCCGCACGGGAGTGGGCAAGGCCGCCGCTGCCTAGAGCCGCGCAGGAGGCTTGGGGCCCCCGGGGCTGAGCCGCACGGGCACCGTCAGCCGCACCGCCAGCTGCGCAGGCCGGCGCTGTGGGTACCTCTGGGCCACGCGCCATCCACAGGGGGCTTCACAGTTGCTCCCTACTTTTCAAAATTATTAATGTTATTTATAAAAATCTTCATAGTACACGTTTGTTTGTACAATTATGTTTAGAATTAACTCAAAATAATATCCATGGCTCAAAAGGGATGTAAGTGATGGGTTTTGCTCCAAAATGGCACGTTATCCTTCAAAAGATTTTAACAGTTTACACTTAACAATCACTGTCCCAGCTCTTTACACTTCACTTACTTAGATATTAGAAATCTCCCACGATAGAAATGTCATGAAAAATCATGATTTTCCCCTATACTCTCAATTTGTATTTCTTGGATTATTAGTAATTTTGAACGTATTTCCCATGTTTATTGGATTTTTTTCTTCTCATGTGGATGGTGTATTCATATCGATTGCTGGGTTTTCTCTTGGATTTGTGGGGATTGTCAATTTATTATTAGTGTAACCTTTTGTTGGTAATGTATGGTAAAATATTTCCCCTAATTTTTGTTTTTTGTCACATTTCATTTTTTTCCAAGCTATCTTTCCTATATGAAAGTATTTTCTTCTTGAAGCTGAAATGATGAGATTCTTTTCTGTCCCTCCTCTGGGCTGATGTCAAGCTGAGAAGTTCTTCCTCTAATGAGGGTTATAAAAACAGCTTCTTGTAGTTTTTTATTTGTGTTTTTTTCCAGCTCATACTAAGAGCTCTCTAAGATGCTTCTGCTGAAAGGAGTCAAGGGAGGTTGGGTCCAAGTCCTCGTCCGTGCGGCTCTGAGCTCAGCTCTCCCAGCTGTCTGCCCCCCTTGGGCAAGCAGCACCTCAGGGTCCTCCTCTGCTGCCTTCCCTTACCCCAGGAGAATTCTGGAGCCAGGCACACATGTACACACACACACACACACACACACACACTCACACACAGTCATTGCTTCACATACCCAGGTCAGATGAGAGCTTGTGACCCAGCCCACGGGTGCCTAGCAACCATGTCCTGGCATTGCTAGAGGATGAGCTAGTGGGGCCCACCTGGGTGCAAGCAGGTGCTCCTGCTGGCTTCGGGCTCCAGCAGACTGGCTGATCATCTGCTTCTAGATTGTTCCCAGGGCTGCGAGTAAAACAGCTCCCTTTCTCACTGGGTCTGGAATGCAGTGGGGCCTTCCCTGCCCTTGTTTGTTTAAATACTCTTGTTTGATCCAGCACCAGGCTGGGTTGTTCTCAACCCTAAATGTGCAGAAGGATTAACCGTCTTGAGGATCCAGTGAGCAGGAGGTTCCTGAGGCCCTGTTCCTACTGCAGTGGATCGGGGGCTACAGGGCAAGTGAGTCTGGATCCACTTCATCACAGGTGTCCATGAGAGTTCTGGGCACTGAATAGGAGGCCGCAGGTACAAGATGATGGACATAACATGAGGCTTGCATTCTACCGGGGAGGGCGGACAGTAAGCAAACACATAAGCAAGCTCATTGGATACCAGAATCATTCTGCTAAGCAGGATGCTGACTCTGACAATGTTGGCATGGAAGGTGGGGCTTTTTGTCATCTTCACCACATTTTCCCAAGAGCTTCAGTAAAAACACTTAAAACTCTGAGCAAAGAAGAGCTGTCCTCAGGGCTCTGGGCTGCCAGCTTCTTAAGGAAACCAAACACGACGTCCTCTTGCTTCTCTGTGGAGGGGGTTCTCTTCTGAAAAGGCATAGTTCATGGCTAACAAATCTCAAAACTTAAGGAGAAGAGGAGAGCCCAAACAACCCTCTTTTACTCAGTAAAAAATCTTCTCTTATAGGGCGGTGGACCCCTTTTGGGGTCCTCTAAAGCTGACATCAGCCACATCTTTCTTTCACAGTAAGGATGGAAGAGCCCACAGGTAGAAATTGCTGGTTGTCTGTTGTGTATAGCAACTTCCTCCACCTCCAAACCCAGTTGAAAACCACCACCTTCATTTCACTCATGACCTGGGGGTTGGATGAGCCAGAGTTCTGTTCCATGAGACACTGACTCGGGCTGCAGTCCTGCCAGGCTCATTCGGGCCAATGGGATTCAACATGGCGCCATCCTGTGGCTCCACTTCTGTGAGGCTTGGAAGGCTGGGCTCGGATGGCTGGCCAGGAGAGAGGGCCCCTGCCTTCCCGGGCAGTCTCAGTCTTTTCCCGTGCTCTGTTTATTTCTCATGCAGAAATCCTTGGATCCTAACAAGCAGAAAAGTGGACAAGACCGACCCTTGGGGGTTATAAATACCAAGCTGGTCCTCCAGCACTTCCTCTCCCTACTGCGGCTGTGAGGAGAGCAGTCTAGCTAAACTCAAAGAGAAGGGCAACACATGCCCTACCCTTAAAACGAATGACAATTATTAAAGCCACCATGGCATCGAATCAGAGTAGCCATTTTCTCATTGGCATTCTGCTAAAGGAAAGGTGGGAATATTTTTTACAGTGGCATCAAAAAGTAAAGCAATAAAGGAAAGATTTTGTTGTCATTTAGAACCTGGCCTGCCGTGGTGGAGGAATAAATGGTGATTTTCATTTTCTAATTTACTGAACATCTCCACAAATTGTGAGTTATCAGTGCATCATTTTTACAATCAGAAAAACAATGTCATTTTCATTTAAAAATATATGGGCACATATTTGTATACATCTAGGTGTAGCTCATATATTTTTTTTGAATCGGGCCTTGGCAAAGTCAGGAGTCATAGCCAAATTGCCCTGAGCTGCTGTCACCTTGTCATGTGACCTCCACGGGATCTGCAAGCACAGAGGTGGCCGGTGGTGGGATGTGACCAGATGGGCTCTCAAGATGCTCCCAGAGAACTCACCTGAAACACCTTGACTTCATTTAATTCAAGAGACTGCTTCTCCACTACATCTCTGCCGGTCCATCTGCACAAAAATATGTATTCATTCAACAAATGTGTATGCTGTGCATGCCGTAACATTGGCTCCATGTTAGTCCAGAGGTTCTTGGTTTAGTGATTTTACCCTCAGGAGCTTGAGCTGGAGAGGGAGATATGGCGATACCCAAAAATATAGAATGCAAAAAACAAAGCCACATTCAGCAAAATAATCCAATATAGTTCAGTAGTCCATAATGGCAGTGGGTTATCTGTAGGACTGGCAATGTTGGAAATTGTTGACTTGAGCCTTTCATAGCTCAGCCATTATTTTGCTGAATTCACGCACCTACAATATTTAAATGGCAATGGAATACCCATCTCGGACAAAACTAAACAAAAAACTGGATATAAATGAAGGACCATTTTGTATCAGTATATACAAAATAGTTAGGATAGATATACAGCTACTTTCTCTTAATTCAATGAGAAGAAAGATTTGTACTAATAGTGTTTGGACAGGAGATCATGTTTCTTTTTTCTTTTTTGGTGGAACCAGAGATTGAACTCAGGCCCTTGTGATTGCCAGGCAAGTGCTTATTCTACTGAGCCATCTCCTGGGCTGGACAGGATATCATGTCTGCATCTTGTGCTACAAATATTACAAAAACAACAATATGCAATGTATTAATTATTGTAACTGTCCTATAAGCCTGTTTTGAAGTTTTCTCATTGCTATTTGCTTCTCAATAAAATAAAAAACCAAAGCCACGATGGTGGATATATATATATATATATATATATATATATATATATATAGTACTATCTTTTTGAAAAGGAAAAATAAGTTCCAATGCTTGCTAGAGGATCAGATTGCTATTTGTAGACCTCTCCATCCAAGTATGTGTAAGTTTTTTTAATCCTTGATCTTATATCCCTCTTATACATATTCTGTGAAACTGGTTTGCACAAATAATGGAATGGTTTATATACTGCAAACGGAACCGTCGCTGTCAGACAGTTTCGGTGGGAGGCTTTCCCTCCTGGGCCCTGGATCACCCCCACGGGATGCCACAGACTCACCAATTCACTCACTAGGCACAAGTTTCTAGGCAAAGCCACCACACGCCTTCCCTGGTTGTCTACTGCAGTTCCCACAAGGGTTCTCGAAGGCCCAGATGTCAGAGCTTAATTTATTTTTTCTTCTTTTATGTATTTTTTTAGGGAAGGGTCTACAGGGTATTCAAGGCCTCACTACTAGATCGGACTCATAGTGATCCACTTGTTTACAGCCTCCCAAGAGGTGGGATTACGGGTGCATGCCACCATGCCCAGTCTCAATTGCCTTCTTAGCATGCCCCAGGGGCAGGACTGGCAAGGCAGGTCCAGGGATTGAACCCCGGCCTCTGTGCCTGCGTGCAGGTGCTTTAATCTGCTGAGCTATTTGGCCAGGCCCTTAGAGCTTAATTTCTTTATGAAACTATGAGGGGTATATTGGAAGCCAGGAATGGAAACATGGGTTCAAGAGCAGATGTTACTGGGGTGGGTATCAGGAGCCATGTAATTCTAATCCTAAGGAGGGAGTACTGTTGGCTCCATGAAGATCAGCCTGTTGGCGGTGTGTGGAGAGCTCCTCCACAGGCCTGTGCTAGGAGGAGATTTATCACGCGTATCTAAAGCCCAGGACTATCTGTCTTGAGGTGATATCGTTCCTCTTCAAGTACAGAATTAGAACCTCCCCCAGCTGTGCTTCTTCCCCCTAGTCTTTGCAGTATGATAGTTGCTCATTTTGCCTCTGGATTTGTTATAAGTCCCACAATCCATGGTTGTTTTCTTTTAAACAGTTATCTTTTGAAGAAAAAAATAATAAAAAATCTGTAGTTCATATGCATGTGGTTGTCCCTTCTGTCACATCCTTTCCTCTGTGTGGACAAGATCTCCTTCTGGCAGATTTCTGCTTCTGCTGGAGAACTTCCTTGACTACTTTCGGGAGTGCAGGTCTGCTGATAATGAGCTCTTCAAGTTCATGTTGGTCAGCAAAGTTTTATTTTTGCCTTTATTATCAAAATACATTTTGATGGGATGGAGAGATAGCTCATCAGATTAAAGCACCTGCTCAGGCAAGCTTTGGCTAGCTCATGTACCGAGCTTTGATCCCCCGCACCACAAGCAGCACCAGCCCTGCCCCCAGGTGGGCTGAGCCGGCCAGAGTCTGGGCAAGGTGTGCACACCTGTAATCCCAGCGCTGGGAAGGCTGAAAACAGGAGGATCACTGTGCATCCAAGCTGCGTAGTGAGACCTTGCATCAACCAAATATATATA
>NW_004524628.1:7968620-7981700 GCF_000260255.1 Octodon degus
TTTTTCCTGGATAAAAAATTCTAGGCTAACAGCTATTATTTCCTTTAGTGCTTTAACAATATTGATTCAAGCTCTTCTAACTTACATTGTTTCCATTGAGAAATCTGCAGTCATTCTTACCTTTGTTCTGAGCACTTTCAGCAGTTTGTAAGGGTTTCTATTTCATGAGTTGACTGTGCAAAACCCAGGGGTCATTTTCTTCATATTTCTTGTGCTAGAAGGCTGTTGTATTTCTTGGGTTTATGGGTTTATGTTTTACTTCACAGTTGGGAATATTTTGACCAGTATATATCCAAAATTTTTTTGATCATTTCTTTGTTCCTCTCCCACTTTAGGGACTTTACACATATGTCTGGGTGCTTCGTATCATTCCACAGTTAGTTGATGCCTTGTTCATTTTTCTCATTTGTGTTTCCCCTTCCCATTTACTTCTGGATCATTTTGCTGCTATTTTTTTTTTTTTAAATTTTAGTAAGGGTATCCAGGGTCTACAGGGTCTCACTATGTAGATTGGACTCGTGGTGAGCCACCTGTGTTCAGCCTCTCAAGCACTGGGATTACAAGTGTGCCCCACCATACCCAGTCAATCCACCCAGTCTCAATTGCTGTCTTAGTGTACCCTGGGGAGTGGGGTCGGCACAGCATGCTGGGGATCGAACCTCAGCCCCTGTGTCTGCTTAAGCAGGTGCTTTCATCCACTGAGCTATTTGGCTGGCCTGCTGCCATGTTTTGAAGTCTACTAAATTTTTTTTCCTAAATGTTGAATCTTCAGTGTTTCTTTTTGCACTAATTTCATCTTCTGCATTTTTAAAAATCTCAGACAAATTTGTTTTAGATCTTCACAAAATCTTTCATGCTTCTACTCAACATGTTTGTTTTTTTGTCTAGCATCCCTAGTATGCAAAATATTTTAATGTCATTTCTTATGTATTTTATAATCTGTACTGTTTCTGGATCAGTATTGATGTTTTTCCTTGTGTGGGTTACATTTTACGAGTTTTTTTTTGCATACTTTGCACTTTTTATTACATTATAGACACTATGAATTTTACGTTGTTATGTTAGCTGTAGCCAGAGCACTCCGCCCACAGGGAGCAAAGTACGCAACCCTTGCGCTGCAGCTGGAGTGGCTTCTAGGGCGGGCGGGCCTTTCACTGGGTCATAAAAGATGTCAGTACATTTAAACAGCTTGAATCATCTGAACTGCGCTCTCTGCTCACAACTGGGTGAAACCAGAAATGAGCGAAAGAAGGAAATTGAGGAAAATGATCAACGCGTGGGAATTAAGCCACGTACTTCAAAATATTAAACGAATCACATATGAGAGAAATTATACAATCCCGTAAGAGGAAAGAAAATGAAAACATAATACAGACGACCTGTAGGTTAGCATGCTGCTAATGCTATACTGTATACAGAAGGAAATTTAGAGATATGAATAACTGTATTAAAAATGGCTCAACTTACCTATTCTCCCAACCTAAGACACTCTAAAAGAAGTATCAAAAGGAAAAAGAAAATATGTAAAGATCAATTAGAAATAGATGAAATGGAGGTTAGGAGAAGAAAAGTACATAAAATTAAAGCTTGTTTTGTACAGGAAATAGTGTTGAGAATCAACAAATGGGATCACATCAAATTAAAAACCTCTGCACAAGGGTCGGCTAAATAGCTCAGCGGACAGAAGTCCTGCAAGCAGGCGCAGGGGCCAGGGGTTCAATCCCGGGGTCTGCCATGCTGGCCCCGCCCCCGGGGCACGCTGAGATGGGAATGGAGATGGGGCGTGGTGGCACCTGTTTGTAATCCAACTCGTGAGAGGCTGTAAACAGGCGAATTACTATGAGTCTGATCTAGTAGTGAGACCCTGAACACCCTGCAGACCCTTCCCTAAAAAAAAAAAAACAAAAACAAAAACAAAAAAACCCTCTGCACAGCAAAAATCAAACAACAACAACAAAATGAACAGATGAACAAAAATCCCAGCCAACAGAGTGAAAGACAACCAGCAAGGTTGGAGAGGATTCAGAAAATTTGCAAACCTTTACCTAGACTGACCAAGAAGACACCCAAATAACTAAAAAAAAAAAAAAAAAAAAAAAAAAAAAAAAAAAAAAAAAAAAAAAAAAAAAGTCCTCCAACAGAGAACTAGTATTTAGAATATGTAAAGAACTCCAAAAAATTACGCTCCCAAAAATTACATTGCACACTCCAAAATAAAAGACACAATCAAGAAATAGGAAGTGAAATGGATAGACACTTCACAGAAGACTTGCAAATGGCCAATAAATACATGAAGAAATTCTTCACATGGCTGCCCATTACAGAAGTGCAGATTAAATGATTCTGAGAGTTCGCCTTCCCCAGAAAGAATGACCGTCACTGCGAAATCAGATAACAACAAGTGCTGGCGAGGTGGCGGGGGACAGGAAGCCCCTCCGGTCCTTACGCTGTTGGTGGGAATGTAAGCTGGTACATTACTATGGAAACCACTGTGGAGATTCCTCAAACACTGAAACTCTATCTGACCAAGCTAGTTCTCTTCTAGGTATCTTCTCAAAAGAGTTAAAGATATCACATTACAGAGGCCCATGTTCGCACATGTTTACAGCAGCGCAGCTGAAATAGTGAAATCTTGGAAGCAGTCTATGTGTCCATGAGCAGATGAATGGATAAAGAAAATATGTTATTTGTTTTTTGTTGTTGTTGTTTTGGTGATACGAGGAATCAAACTCAGGACCTTGCACTTGCCAGGCAGGCGCTTACACCGCTGAGCTATATCCCATGCTCCCCTGAAAATATGGTATTTGCAAACAACAGAATACTAGGCTGCCATAAAGAGGCATAAGCTTGAGTGACTTGTAGGAGAACAAACGCACTTTGCGACTATGATGTTAGGTAAACCGAGCTACACAGCTTGAGTATAGCGTCACATGGATTCTCTTATATGAGACAATATAAATAAAAAGCAAAGTAAAAGGTAGGCATTATGAAGTAGGGAGACGGAGTTTTCTCCAAGGGAACTAAGAGATGAAGGGAAGGGAGGGGCAAGGGAAGGGGCGAGAAGAGGACTTCTGGAGCGTGCCGTGGACTGAGCACAAGGAGCGGAAACAGCGCGCTTTGTGGGTGTGGCTGGTGGGTGGGAGAAGGAGCGTGACCTGGGTCATGGGCCTGCGCCAGTTCACATGGGGAATGGAAGCGTTATGTGCGCCCGTGTGGGCTGACAGCAAATGAAAAAAGGCTGAAAATTGGAGAGGATTCAGAAAATTTGCAAACCTTTACCTAGACTGACCAAGAAGACACCCAAATAACTAAAATAAAAAAACAAAAGAAGGGACTGACCTGTGCTATCACAAAAGTAAATGAATTATACTAGATTTAATTCATAGTAAATAAGTTAAATCAGATTGCACTCTTTGAGCTGCGCTGCTGTAAGCGTGGGCAAGCCTGGGCCTCTGTGACGTGCTATCTTCAGCTCTTCTGAGAAGACACCTAGAAGAGAAATGCTGACAGTTTTATGCCAGTAGATTAGTTAGTCTAGATTAAATGCATGTATTCCTAGAATGATACTACTAGGAACAGACAACTTAAATATCACTCTAATAAATAAATTAAATACTAATCAAAAAATTCCTGTGTGGGGCTGGGGAGATGGCTCAGTGGAATAAGTGCTTCCCTGGCAAGTGCAAGGGTCTGAGCTCAATCCCTGGTTCTGAAAAAAAAAAAATTCCTGTGAATTAAAGTGAGGCCCGTAAAGCTGTACTCTTTCCCACACTTTAAAAAACCCAACAGTGATCCTTCATAAAACTCTCCTCAAAAGCAGCAGGAGAAATGCCTCTTATGAAGTCATTTTTCCTGATTCCAAATCCAAATGTATGAGAAAAGTCAAATAAAGACTAATAGCCCTACAAATGCACAGGCAGGAATCGTCAGCGTAATACAGGGAAGCTGGACAGACCTTCATATCTGCAAGGCTGCGTCAATGTCCCCAAATCATACAGCAAGGGACAAACACCAAGGGATCATCTCAGTAGATGCAAAAAAAGTCTCTCACAAATCACAACATTTTGGTGATAAAATGAACAAGTACAGCCTACGAAGGGAGATGACTTCCTTCCCCTGACACTGGCATCCACGGAGCCCCCACAGCTAACATTCTGCTCAGGAGTGAAAACCTCTAGCTCTCTCCCTACACACAGGAGAAAGAGAAGGCTGCCTGTCCTCATCCCTGCTGTCCAGCACGGTCCTGCTGGTGTTAGACGGGTAATTAGGCGAAAAAAAAGAAGTAAGAGGTAGCCATCTCCAAAAGAAAGCAGGAAAACCACCAGCATTCTCTGTTGCTCTTGTATTTGGAAAATTCTAAGCCATCCAGAAAAAACTCCCAGGCCTTGTAAAGAAGTTCAGTAAGGTTACAAGAGTCAAGATCAAAATAAAAACATCAATTGTGTTTTATACATAAAAATGAGATCTGAAAATGAAGTTAAGGAAAGTCATTTCTCCGAGCTTAAAAAGAATGAAATATTTAGCAATAAACTTGAAAAAAGAGTCATAAAACTATTACAAGTCAGCACTATAGTGGTGCTCACACACAAACCTGTGTTTATGGCCACACAATTCACAGTCATCAAGACATGGAGTTAGGCTCCATGCTCGTAGATGAATAAATGGAAGAACAGCATGTGGTATACGTGTACAACTCAGTATTATTCAGTCCTAAGGAAGGATGAATTATGTCATTTGCAGGAAAATGGATGGAAATCACAATATTGCAAATTTTCTCTAATATGTGGAACATGAAGGAAAAGGATGACATGCGGTAGGAGGATGGTTAGACAGGAGGAAGAGGGTGGGGAAGAGGGCTGCCTTCAGCACATAACTGAGGGGAATCGGGATGGGTTTGGTCACATGTGTTACACGCAGGATGCAAATGCTGCAGTGGCTGGGCTGGTGGTGCACAGCTGTAATCCCAGCACTCGAGAGGCTGAGGCAGGAGGATCATTGTGAGTTTGAGACTAAGCGGGGTTACAAAGTGAGCTCAAGGCCAGCCTGAACTCCATATTGAGATCATGTCTCAAAAAACCAAAACAAACAAACAAAAGAACAATAACAACAAAACAAACAAAAAAAGAAAAACGGAAAAAAAAAACCCACTATAGTGAAATTCAACATTCTGTAAAATAAATCTGGACTATGAAAATACAGGTAGAAAAAATAATTACAAAAAATAATACCCTAAAAGTATAAAACCTCACTGAAAATAATTCAGACTGACTGGAATAAATTGAAACGCATTCCATGTTCATGGATTAAATGATTTCAAAAGGATGCTTGCGATCTACAGACTATCATAATCCCTATAAAAGCGCAAGCGTCCTTTGTTCCAGAAAGCGAGTGCCTGGTTGAAGAGCCAGACAGAAAAGCAAGGACTCAGGAATGCCCAAACAGCCTTGGCAGCGCTGATGGGCACTGACTCATACCTCGCGATTTCAGTGCTTACCGTAAAGGCCACAGTGAGTACGATGGAGTGGCACTCTGGTCGCTATAAACATAACAATCTCTGGGCCATAGGATTGGGTTTATGACCAGCTGGTTTTAAAGAGCACATCAGGACAATCCAGGGAGGGAAGAACAGCGTTCTGAGCAAATGGGGCGCCGGCTGTGACGCGGCCCCCACCTGAGGCCGCGCAGGGCAGGCCGTCTGCTAAGGCGCGAGCGTAGAACTCTGAGAAGGAAACACTGCCCTAAATCTGCGACCTTGGCCAGGCAAAGGTTTCTCATGTTTTACCCAAAAGTAGAAATCACAAAAGAAAAGGAGATAAAGTGCACTCTGAAAATTTAAACGATTCTTGCTTTAAAACACATTCTTAAGAGTGAAAATATAATCTATGAAATGAATGGAGGGCCAGACAGAGAGTTTAGCGGACTAAAGCGCCTGCTTAGACAGAGGGCTGCGGCCGGGATTCAATCCCCTGCGCGTCGCGCTGGCCCCGCCCCAGGGCACACTGAAACGGCGATTGGGACTGGCTGTGGTGGAGCGCCCTGTAATCCCAGCGCTTGGGAGGCTGAAAACAGGAGAATCATTAGGAGTCAGATCTGTGTAGTGAGACCCTGTAGACTTTGTACTAAAATACAAAAAAAAAAAAAAAAAAAAAAAAAAAAAAAAAAAAAAAAAAAAAAAAAAAAAAAAACTTAAGAAAAGAAATGAATGGAATGAAATATTTGCAGATTGTTTATCCAGGAAGGGATCCGTGCCTCTTACATGAGTTAGTAACAAAGTGAACATCTAAGTAACAGTAGGCACAGGATTTGAACGGACTTTTCTCCAAGGAAGATAGTCAGTGGCCAGTAACCACACGAGCAGAGGCTGGACTCTGGCAGTCACTAGGAGACGCAGAGCAAACTGAAGATTCCGGCGCACACCCTTTAGGACAGCTAACGGGAAGCAGGAGGGGAATAACAATCGCTCGTGAGGACGTGGAGAAGCTGCCAGCGAGGCAGACGGCAGGAGTGCAGGAAGAGTCACCCTGTCTAGAAGTCCAGGGTGAGCTGGACACAGATGACAATTCAGGACCTCTTTGTAAAACAATCTAGTGGCCTCAAAATGAGCAATGACAGAGCTACAGGATGACCCAGCAGTTCCATTCGTGGATAGATCTTCAGTGTAATTAACACCACGGAAAACAGTACACCAATGTGTGGAGCCACAAAATCCCTAACAATCGAAAAGCGGAAGCCACTCAAGGGCCTGCATGCACAAACAGTATGTGGCATCTTCATCAAGGGAATATTATTTGCCTGCAATAAAGAATGCTGCTCATGCATGAGTGAGCCTTGAATCCTTATGGTTCAATAAATCCGTTGTGGTTCAGTAAAAGAAGCCAGTCCAGAAAGACGTCACTCTGTGGAATACTGCTTACGCGGGCTGCTCTGATACGCAAGGCTGTCAAAGCAGAGAGCAGTTTCCTGATTGTCAGGCTGCGGGAGGCGGAGGGGGAGAACTGTGCTGACTGAGCACCCGGGACCTGGGGGTGGGCCAAAGGCAATGCTGTGAATTAGACTGCAGAACACCATCCGCATATTACGAGGCATCGACTTGCCCAGTTTTAAAAGAGAATTCTGTAGTATGTGAGCGGTAACTTACTAAAGCACTTGCTCAAAGTAATAGGCAAGTGTCTATTTCTAAGGTGCAAATTGTACAGTATTGCTGGAAGGCAGGTGGGGGATGCTGGGATGGGATGAGTCTGAACCACACCCCATTGTCTGCACTTGGGACTTTCTCGAGACCTGCAGATAAGAGCTCCAGGGCCTGTGGCACCCTCGGTGGCGGCAAGGCCAGGCTGGCTCCACCGTGGCTGCGGGCGTCTCCCTTCAAGGGATCATCTTTTCACAATAGATGAGAAGAGGGCTGACAGGAAATAACAGCCCTGTGCTGTCCTGGGGTCAAGGGTTTGGGAACCACCTAGGTCTTTCGTGAGTAATCTGCTTCCTGCCAAGGAACAGGCCCCAGGACTAGGCGCAAATGGCCACTGGCTTCTCCCGTGTGTACCTGAGAGTGTGTGCAGAAATGGCTGGACGCTGTCATGGCCTCGGGTAGGCAGTGGGTTTGGGTTCACCGGCGCGGGCAGTTCCGGTGCCTTCTTGTCCCGCCACATGACTATCGTGGTGTGCGGCAGACTGCTCACTCTCAGAAATGGTCTGACACATCGGACATGCACAAAACCCTGAAGGGCAGTCTCCTGGCCTTCAGGACGGTAAGTGCAGCTAGCGAAGGCCTTAGATCAGGGCTGCTCAAGCCGCAGCTGGCCTCAGATCCCCGGGAGAGCACGCGTCCCGGGCGCCCCCGGGTTTCCTCATCAGGCAGTGCTGGCTCGCAGCCCAGCACCTTGGCCAGCCCTCAGTGTCTCCTTCATTTCCTCCTCTTCCCTTTTCTTCCTGGTTTTATAACTACCTTGTGTTTGCTTTCCTAAACAACACCTTCACTACATTTTTAACCAATCCTTGAATTTAAATCTTATTTCTAGCGTTTCCCCCATGCGGTCCTTTTTTCAAGGAAAACACAGGAAAAAGCGATACTAATAATACCGTCAGACAGGGCTGTCTGGTTTGCTCTGAAGCAAAGGTGAGCAGCTCACCTGGGAATGCGTGCACATGGGAGACTGGTTTCTTTTTAGCTTTCAAACACAGTGAATTGACTTGGTATGAAAATTTGCAGTCAGAGCAAAATAAAAGTAGCTTCTTAGGCATTGCAGCGGGATGACTCCGGGCACTTGGCACAAAGCAGGAGAACCCACGCGTGTTGGTCTGCGCTGTGCTGCTGTAACAAAAGCATGCGCCAAGTTGACTTCTAAAGAAAGAGCCATTCAGACCTTACTCATTCCTTCAGGTTCTCACACCAGGGAGACAGTGAGATATTTACACACACGAGTCAGATTTATTTCATTTATGAGCATCGCCTCCAGGTGCATCTATTTACTTATGAAGACCTCAAGTTTTTCTTTCTAACTGAGTAATACTCCATCGTATAAAAATACCACATCCTTTTATACCCATTCTTCAGGGTACGAGCATTTGGGTTGTTTCCAAGATTGGCTATGACAAACTGTACCGCTATAAGCATGAGTGCATATATATCACTGTGGTATGATGTTTTGAGTTCTTTATCAATTATTATTATACTCTTTTTGAATTAAATTAAAAATAATAGGTGGGTGGAAGGACTCGGAAGATCTCCCAGGAGAAGGTCATGCTTCGGTATGAAGACACCCTGACTACACTGTCCCAGCGGACAGGCCAGAGCAACCCCAGCCTGCTGGTGCAGAAGTGTCTAGAATTCGAGGAGCACAACCTCGCGGAGTTTAACTTCATCGATGAGCAGAACTCAGAGCTGTACCACCTCCAGGGAGAGGCCCAGGGGCCTGTCCCAGGAGCGTGCGTGCCCGAGAGCCCGCGCTTGTGTGGGGAGCAGCACGTTGCCCTGCAGCAGCACGTTGCCCTGCAGCAGCGTGTGGACATCGTGTGCACCGAGGCTGAGCAGGTTGAGGCCCGGTCCCAGAGCCTCCGGGAGCCGCTGGAGAAGCTTAAGGCTGGCTTACATCTGTGCCCCTACCCAAGATGAGAGCACCTGCCACTGCTGAAGACCTTTTAGATGGACCCTGTGGAGAGCGTCTCTGACTGCCATTCACACCTGTGACTCCTTCAGCCGGAAGTGCCCAAAACGGTCATCGTCCCTTGCTTACTCATAGCACTTTGGGTGCGTCTTCAGATGGGGCAATATTCTGGACAGCTAAATTAGGTAAGAATATTATAGGCAGCCAGAGAGGGTTGGGCTTTTGAGAAAGTTAAAACAAAAGATGAAAGAAAACACACTACAACTGTGGCCAGAGCTGCATCCGCTGGAGGTCAGGCCTCAAGATAACAACCAGGGCTGCGGAGACAGCTCAGCGGGCTAAGTGCCTGCCTAGCAAGCGCAAGGACCTACCTGGCGTCCATCCTGGAAACGCGTGCTGTGCCAGCCCCGCCCCACGTGTGCCGAGCTGGCTGCCAAGACTGGATGTGGGGGTGCACACCTGTAATCCCAGGCAGGGGAGGCTGCAACAGGAGGATCACTATGAGTCGGAACTGTGTAGTGAGACCCTGTACCAAATACATGAAAACAAAACAACAAAAGGACCAAGGGATGATATAAGTGATGGCGCCTGGTCTAATCAAGTCTAGATAGAAATTAGTCCTCTCAGTGGGCAATCAACACTCCAGATTTATCACTTACCTAAGAAGTTCTCCATGCCCACTAGCTAAGTGCCTTGGTTCCCCACTGGATATACTACACTTATAGTCTTACTGGTTAATCATAACTGTAACCCGTTTTGTAATCACTTGTTTGTGATCTAGAAAACTTCCCCTAAGAAGTAGGGTCCTGGGTAGCCCACTTTCTAGGTGTTCCCTTCTAGCCCTCAATAAATATTTACTATCCTTAATAAAAAAAAAATTAAGGGCCAGTCAGATAGCTCAGTGGACTAAAATGCCTGCTTAGGCGGTGCACAGCAGCTGAGGTTTGATCCCCAGCACGCCCTGCTGGCCCCATCCCCAGAGCATGCTGAGACGGCAGGCATGGTGGCGTATGCCTGGAATCCCAGCACTTGGTAGGTTGAGAAAAGGAGAATCACTATGAGTCCCACCTATGTAGTAAGACCCTGTAGACTCTGTTCTAAATACATAAAAATTAAAAATAATAAAGTAAAAAGGTCAACAAAAATTATTAAGGTTTATTGAAAGCAAGTGTTAATGTTCAATTATTTGTCCAATCTTGCAAAGCTATATCGGTTAATCTGAGCAACAGATTTATGATAAAAAATACGCGATATAACAACCACTGTTAATTTGCTCTTCTTGTTTTGAAAGTATGTACCATATGTGTTGCTGTGTTACTGTTTCTGTCTTTGTTTTTGCTTTTACTCTTTGAAATTAAAAAAGACAAAAAGAAAAAAAGAGCCAGTCTTGCCCTTTCATAACAACTCTTGGGAGAACTAACAAAGGTCCTAAAAGAGCTACCTTAGTTTCTTCCCAAGGCAGAGTCCCTCACGAGACGCCTAATCACCTCTCCCACGGCGCCTCTCAGGCATCTCACCACTTCCCAGCACCACATCCTGCGAAGAAAGCTTGCAAACCCCAGCCCTTGGGGAAGACCCTCAAACCACAGCACAGTGTGGCTGTGTCTGCTCTTCCTCTCCTACTTGCTCTGTCAAAGCTGTGCAATCAAGCCGGAATGTCTCCTTATCTACACGCTTCAGTGAGCCTGTGGTCTACAAGCTGTACACACAGAGGTATTTGGTGCCAAGAGAGGTTGAAGACAGTGTGTGACTGTGCCAGCCAGCGAAGATGCCGTAGATTATGAAACTGTCTTGCTGGGAACTTTCAGAGATTGTTAAGAGTTTCCCAGCGTGTTCTAATAACTGAGCCTGTTCATGAAACCGGAGCTTCGTGCATGAAAAACAACTTCCTTTCAGGAACTGAACTCAGAACTGGGGCTTGGACCTCAGCCAACCATTGGAGTTGGGACTATTGTTTGGGACATCAGGATTCCCGGTGCTGAGACCCTGAATGGCCACCCCCGTGGGAGTGGAAGCTTGCTAAGGTGGGCACATAACTTAGCATAGGAGGAAGTTTCTCCATGCAGCACCGGCCAGTGACTGGCTTCTGAGGACACCTAGTCCTGCTCTGGGCTCTGAGAAGTTCAGTGGTTGTCTCAGGAAGGTAAGCCCCACATGTGAGTCATGTCTACACTTACAGGACACTTTCTTCCAGTGGGTGTTTGGAAAGAAAATGCAAAATGGAAGCCTCTGATGACTCAGGTTGACATTATCTAGATTAGGACTCCCCTCTCCTTTTTTGGGTCACACTGATGGATGGTTGGTTTCTCAAAGTGTCTACAAGTCAAATCATCCCTGGCCTACAGCCCTCCCTCCCTCTTGCTGCATGTTCTGAATGGCCAGTAGTCTCCACACCAGCAGATACGTATTCCCCTACCTTCAGGCTGTTCTGGTGTGATAGCTAATGATGACCTGGACAGTGGATAGACCTGTGCTTGGCTGGTGACGCATCTCAGCATGTCCTTGAGTACCTAAAACCATACTTATGGATTATTTAAAAACAACTGCAGGTTGTGCTAATTCTTTGCAAACATGGAGATATCAACATCTACTGAAGCCTACCGCTAACTTTCGCTTTGGTGCTGCCAAAGCTCCACCAAGTTGGCCAAAGCCTCATTAAGACTGGGAATCAGGTGTTGCCAAATGGAGCTGCGGCAACTGCAGTAAGAGGCCCACATGCGAAGAGCCACGTCGCCCCCTGGCCTGGAAACCCAGCCTGGCCAAATGTACTGCTCATGGCCTGGTGATATGTTCAGGGCATTCCCTCCTTGGTTCCCAGAAAGTCCAGAGAATCAGGTATTTGTTCCAAGTCTGGAAGTGGGCAGCAAAGCGATGAGGGCCTGATTCTTCCAGGAGTGCATGAGGGCGTTTCTGATAAGCCAGTCCACTAGTCTGGTTTCATCCAGTTTGTCTTTTTTTTCTTTCAGTACTGAGGATCAAACTTGGGACCTTGCATTTGCGAAGCAGGTGCTTATGCTACTGAGCTATCTCCCTAGTCCCATCACCCAGATATTAAATAGGACAATTCTGACAGTTTCTAGCCTCTTGATAGCAGAGGCCAATTCAAAGGAATAGACATGACTCTCAAAGGTGGTTTCTCACTCTGACTATATATGCTGATACTTGTGAACGAAGCAACTGCACTGAAGAAAGTAATGTGTAATGGTAGGGTCATGCTTGGAATGCCTGTCATTTCAGTCTTCTAATTATGTTCTGCTTGTCATGACATACCAATTATGGCCATACTGTCTCTGAAGTAAAGGTTTGTTTTTTAAAAAAAGGTAATAAATGAAAACACGAGACAAAAAAAAGTCACAAGACTGTCCTGCTACAAGGCTGTATATTGTTAGATTTCTAAATTTCTGTGTAAAAATATATAAATGCTTATTCTTATTTTAAATTTTTTTTAATCTTTTTAATCTTTTTTCTTCATATTCTGGAGGGCCTTGAAACTTAACATATCAATACTTGATGGAAAATACCTGTTCCATGTTATGTCTAACATGTTTGATATTCAGACAGATAGTGAGGTTAAGCTCAACTGCCTATGTTATAGGGTAATAATATCATTAAGCTTCTCTTGTGGAGAGTTAACAACTTAAGTTTGCAGACCAAAAATTAAAGAAAAAAAAGGGCTACAAAGACACCCAACATTTTGGCCCTAGCCTTTTACAGTCAATAAGGATTTGGGAAATAGGAGAACCTGTACTGTAACATCCTGTAACTCAATTGTGTCCCAAATTTTCTGATCAAAGAGATTTTGGGGCCAAAGAGGAAAGTGATTGATGATGTATAGTGTGCCTAAGGAGAGTCACATGGAGAGAAAACATTCTCTCAGGCTTTCACAGAGAGCACATTGGTCAAGCAATGGCCATGACTCATCCACATGGCTGACACTGACAAAGGATCTACGATCTGAGGTACAGGATCTCAGGAT
>NW_004524628.1:7981800-8003296 GCF_000260255.1 Octodon degus
ACATTCTCTCAGGCTTTCACAGAGAGCACATTGGTCAAGCAATGGCCGTGACTCATCCACATGGCTGACACTGACAAAGGATCTACAATCTGAGGTACCGGGTTTCAGGTTAAATCCTGAGGGGACTTGACGGATCTTATCAGATACAAAAGTTGCATTTCTTATTGTATAGGTCTTGCTTTATCTTTGTCTTAACCATTCAGCAGAAAAGTATGAAAATGAACTATAAAAAGTAAAGGCATATTAATATGCTGAGCTATAAAAGGCTCAAGTCAACAACTTCTGACATTGCCCGTCCTACAGAAAACCCACTACTATTATGGACTATTGGACTATATTGGGATATTTTGCTGAATTCACACACTTACAGTATTTAAATGACAATGGAATGCCCTTCTCTGACAAAACTAACCAGAAAAGGGGGATACAAATGAAAGACCATTTTGTATCTGTATACTCAGAATAGTTAGGACAGATACACAGCTGCATTTTCTTAATTCAATGAATAGGGAGGTTTGTTCTAATAGTGTTTGAGACAGGATATCAGGTCTGCATCTTGTACAATGAATAACCACTAAGGCAATAATATGCAATGTATTGATTATTGAAAATGTTCTAGTAATCTGTTGTGAAACTGTCTCATTGCTATTTGTTTCTCAATAAAAATATTTTTTAAAAAGTGGCAGGACTATATTGCCCCATATAAGCTCATCAGTCAATATAACATATATGAAAAAAATCTTGAAAGGAAATATACTACATATACAGAAGAGTGAGCACAACATGAACAAATCAAGGCTTTTTCATAAAATGAAATATTATGACTCTGCTAGGATGACCTACACATCGTTCTGCTGATGGACATCCGGGTTGTTTCTAGTCATCGTTCTGCTAATGGACATTTGGGTTGTTTCTAGTCCTTGGCCGTTGAATACAGAGCTGCTATAGACATTCTTGGGCAAGCCTTTTTGCTGGCATTTCTACATGTTGACAGAGATCATAAACCTAAGAGGGAAATGGATGAATCGCGGGACAGGCGCAGCTTCTTTACCAGTGGATGTTGCCACAGAGCTCCTCAAAATGGTTTTATGAATATGCACATGCACCAGGGAAACTTGGGAACTCTAGCTGCTGGAGATGTTATCAACAATTGCTGTTTTATTTTTACCAATATGATAGGCATAAACTTGATTATTCATTCTGGTATAATTACATTTCCTTGATGGTTAATGAGGTTGAAGATTTTTTCAATTGTTTATTGGCCATTTAAATCTTCTCTTATTACCTCTCTGTTCAATATTTTGTTTCTGTTTCCATTGGGTTATCTGAGTCTCTCTCTCTCTCTCTCTCTCTCTCTCTCTCTCTCTCTCTCTCTTTTGTATTTTAGGGAAGGGTCTACAGGGTGTTTAGGGTCTCACTACTAGATCAGACTCGTAGTAATCCGCCTGTTTACAGCCTCCCAAGAGCAGGGATTACAGGTGTGTGCCACCACGCCCAATCTCAATTGCCATCTCAGAGTGCCCAGGGGTGGTGGGGCCAGCACTGGAGGCCCAGGGATCGAACCCTGGCCAACCCCTGGGCCTGCTTGCAGGCACTTTAATCCACTGAGCTATTTGGCCAGCCCTTATCTGAGTTTTTCTTATAGGCATTTTTAATATATTCTGGCTAAGAAAACTTTGTCAGGTATATTACTGCAAATCTTTTCTTCAGCTCTGTAGCCTTTTTGTATTTATCAATATTCTTTCCTTTATGATTTGAATATTCTGAGTGTTGAACAAAGTTATGAAGATTTTCTTCTATGATTTTCTTTGCTGTTGGTTTAACTCTCACTTTCAGATCTGCAGTTTTCCACAATGAAATTTGCGTATAGTATCGGGTGGTGGCTCAAGGCTCTATTTTTATTTTTTTTCACCCAAGGATCCAAGTCATTCACTGCTGTTCATAGAGAAGATCCCTCTTTTCCCCACTTTGCTTCAGTGCTGTGTTGAGGGTCAGTCAGGTATCTGTGCCCAGGTGAGCTTTCTTTGGGACTTTTTATTTGACTACATGTATCAGCTTAAGACTGATCTTAATATCTGCCAGGATATTAAGATACCTTAATTGCTATGACCTCAAAATAAGACTTGATATAGACCTAGTCGTACAAGCTCTGAGGGTTTATTCTTCAAGATTTTCCTCACAGTCTTCATTTTGTATTTCCACAGACTTTTAAAAATCATCTGTTAGTTCCCACAAAAAGACTGCAGTGATTTTGATTTGGATTGGATGAATTCATTAATCACTTTGGAAAGGATTGGCAGCGTTGACTCTTCAGGGAGTAAGTCTGGTATTTCTCTACTTTCCTGTAGACATTTAAAATTTTCTCTTCACTATTTTTGTGGTTTTTCACTGTGGAGAATGTGCAGTAGTTTTCTTTAGATTTACTTTTGGATGATTGCTGTTTTTGATGATACTGGGCATGAGGTCATTTAAAAGAATTTACCTGTGGCCATGTCTTTTTTTTTTTTTTTTTTTTTTAAGAACTGGGGATTGAACTCAGGTCCTTGTATTTACCAGGCAAGCGCTTATTCTACTGAGCCATCTCCCCAGCCCCCTGTGACCATGTCTTGACTTATTTCACTTTAGAGATGTTGCTTTTTTATCTTTAAATACAAATGAAGGGTTTGTAGCAACCGTGTGTGCAACAAGCCCGTTGGTGCCATTCCCCCGCCCCCACTTTGTGTCTGTGTCACAGTTGGAAATTCTCAGTATTTTAAGCCTTTTCATTATTATTGTTCTATCTGTTAGGATGATCTATGATCAGTGGTCTTTAATGTTGCTAATGGCATTGGTTAGGGTCCTCAGGATCCTCAAGGATAAGCCTGAAGTTAATAAATGTGTTTGAGTTCTGCCTGCTCTACGGGCCCGAAGTCTCCCCCACCATCTCTTTCCCTTTCCCTGGGCCTCCCCTGTCCCTGGGACACACAGTAGTGAAACTGAGCAAGCTGGTGGCCATACGCTGGCTTCTGACTGTTCCAGTAAGAGGAGGAGTTGCACATCCTCCACTTTAAATCGAAAGCTGAAGTGTTGAAGCTCTGTGACGAAAGCATGCCACAAGCCAAGCTAGGCTAAACGCTGGGCCTCTTGGGCCAAGTAGCTGGCCAGGGTGTGAATGAAAAGGGAACGTTTTTGAAGGCAATTAAAAGTGTTGCTCCAGCGAGCACCTGCGTACTAAGAAAGCGAAACAGCCTTACTGCCCTCAGGAGAAAGTGTTAGTGATTTGAGCAGAAGATGCAAGCGGCAACATTAGCCGTCCGTTAGAGCCTGTCTGGGGCAAGGCCAGGTGCTCCTGGATCCCGTGAAGGCTGAGAGGGCAGCGAAGGCTGCAGAAGGAAAGTCTGGAGTGAGAAGATGCTCTCGTGAGCTCCGAGGGAAGCAGCTCTACCATACAAAAGTTCAAGGTGAGGCAGCAGATGCCGGTGCTGAAGCTGCAGCAAGTTCCCTAGAAACAACAGCTCGGACCACCAGGGAAGGTGCCAAAACTGCAGCATCTGCCACAGCAGGTAAAACAGCTGTCCACTGCACGAAGATGCCTGCTAGCACATTCGTAGCTGAAGAGAAGTCGATGCCTGGCTTTGGAGCGTCAAAGAACATGATGATTCTTTTGTGCCAATGGGGACTCTAAACTGAAGTCAGTGCTCCTGTACTAGTCTGAAAATTCAGTCCTGACAGAGGACAACACACCCACTTTGCCCGTGCTCTGTAAGTGGAACAGCAGGACCTGCATGACAGCGCGTCTGTTTGCAATGTGGTTCACTGAGTATTTTAAGTCAGTGTTGAGACCCGCTGCTCAGAAAAACAACTTAATTCCAAATGCTGCTGTTGGCCAGCGGTTCCCAGAGCTGCCCCATTCTGCAGACTAATCATATGTTTGAGATCGCTCTGACTTCTGATTGGCCAGAGGAAGCCCACACCACTGGAAGCCTGGCGGGTTCTCTCCCTGGAGGATGGATGGTGTCTGCCGAGCCCAGTCCTCAGCTGGCAGCCAGCACTGGCAAATGTCTCCCAAGACAAAAGGAGAAAAAGAGCAGAACAGAAGAGGGTTGGCAACGACCAGGTCATACCCTAATCACCCGTTGTCTCTGAAAACTCTGGTTCTTTGTTTTCTGAGCGGTCCTCCGACAGGGGTTGAACTCAGGCCCTTGTGCTTGCCAGGGAAGTGCTTATTCCACTGAGCCATCTCCCCGGCCTCTCTGACACGGTCAAGAAGCACAGCATCTCCAGTTCATCCATTTGTCTGCTCACCCAGGAAATATCTACTGTGCACCTAACTGGAAGGAGAAAGGTTGCCCACCTGCTCTTAAGGCAGTGGTATATATGTATATTTTAGGGAAGGGTCTACAGGGTATTCAGGGTCTTACTGCTAGATCAGACTTGCAGCGATCTGCCTGTTTACAGCCTCCCAAGAGCTCTCAGGGGTGGGGCTGGCATGGCAGGCCCGGGGATTGAACCCCTGGCCCTGTGCTTACTTGCACACACTTAATCTACTGAGCTATTTATGGCCAGCCCTATGTAAAAATAATTTTGTAAAAAAATTTTATGTGTTTGGTACAGGGTCTGACTATGCAGCTCAGACTTGTAGTGATCCTCCTGTTTCAGCCTCCCCAGCACTGGGATCTCAGGTATGTGCCACCATGCCTGGTCTTAATGGCTGGCTTGGAGTGCCCGGGGTGGGGCTGGCATGGCATGTGGTGCCAGGGATCGAACTTGGGTCCTTGTGCTTGCCAGACAGGCACTTAAACCGCTGAACCATCTCCATGGCCCGAGCCAGTGTTTCTGGATCTTTTCCGTTTCTCTCCCTGATAATGAGGTAAATGACATTGAGGTTCCTACTCTGCATGTCCTACTTGGACTCAGAGCAGAAAGTGTGTTCACAGCAGCAGAGCTCTGCACAAGAGGCTCTGGCTGATGAGGTCAGGAGTGTACCAGGGGGATGGGGGTACAGGGGACAGGGAGGCTGGAGGCCGAGCCAGTGTACAAGGGGACATAGAAGGAGGGGTCCAAGGCCACAAGAGTGGGGACTCATGTCAGGATTATTTGCACTCACAGTACACATCTCAGCAAAGTAGGGATTCGTTCAGGATGAAGTGAAATTTTTCTAAAATAAATTTATTTTCCCAAAATACATATACTCAAAAAAACTTTGAGTACAGAAATGAAGACAGCTCCACACCTAAACCAAACCCCATTCAGACAGTCAAGGGTCTTGGGTTGGAAGGTGCAGCTCGCGGTTTTGGAATGAGGATAAATACTATTGGCTTCCACTTGGTCCCATTAAAGGCTGGCAAGCGATAGTTCAACTCAGGAGCTTGTCTGTGATTCCACTGTCCCCTGTTGGGCTTTTGTGGTCATGGAGGTGCCTATAGCCCAAACTCCCCAAGATGAATGGTGGATGAACGTGGGAGAGGAGAGCGGGAAGGGATCAGGAGGGAAAGGAGCACCTGTGATCTCACAGGACAGACAGGCGAGTGTCCCTGAGCCGTGACTCACTTCACTGAGAGATCTAGTAGAAGTCCCTTTTGGAAAATCCCTGGGCAAATCCGTACAGATGACGTATGACAATGGCGCATCAATGCAGTACTTTGTATGTGAGGGGATACTCTATATGTACTAGACATGTGATGAATGTGACATAGTTTTTATACTTGATGGATTTTCAAAGAAAGTGATTAAGACTTGTGTGGGCTTTGGCGTGATGCTGTGCCCGCCACCCTGGCCGTGGGCTGGATGTGCAGGTCTGCACTGTGGCAAAACCCAACTCTCCCACAGTGTGTGCGACCTTTGGGTGCCTCCCCCGACACGTTCCCCTTTCTCGTCCCCACGCTGCAACCAGTGTCCCCAAGCTCCACATCCCGAGTCACACACTCAGTTTTGACTCAGTGGTAGCGATGCTGCCATTTTTATTTTTTTAGTTTTGGCTCGTGGGGTGGCAATGACGGGAAAAAGACAAAATGAAACACCCAACTTCTGTTTGTGGCTAAAGTGCTTGCAGCGATGACAAAGAGTATGGGAAGAGAAGCCAATCCTCTCAGTCATAAGGTCCTTCTGTTCTTCAGGGTTTTTTTTTTGTTTTTTTTTTTTAACCATGAATAGATACTAGATTTTCTACATTGTTGATGGCAATAGAAACTAGAGCACGACTGTGGAAATCAGGACCCAGAATCCTCAAAAAACCAAAACTAGAAATTCTACCCAGCCCAGCTCTGCCCCTATGACGTAATCTTCCCCGAAGTTACATGTTGCATGATGTCACATAACAACGCTCTACACATGCACATGTCTACAGCAGCCCAACTCTTTTTTTTTCCATAATTTTATTGAGAAACAAATAGCAATGAGACAGTTTCAAATCAAATTGGTAGGACAGTTTCAATAATTAACACATTGCATACATTCTTCCTAGTGGTTATTTGCTGTACAAGATTCGGACATGATATCATAATTTCCAAACAGTATTACAACAAATCCCTCTATTCATTAAGAGAATGTAACTATATATCTATCCTAACCGTTTTGAATACACAAATACAAAATAGACGTTCATCTATATGCCCACTTTTGTTTAGTTCCATCATTTGAATATTATAGGTGCGTTAACTCAGCAAAATATTCTAAAAGAGTTCAGTCCATAATAGTACTGGGTCTTCTGCTTCACTGGAAATGTCAGAAATTGTTGACCTGAGTCCCCTACAGCTCAACATAACAACATGGCTTTACTTCTTATACTTCGTTTTTATACTTTTCTGCTGGATAGTTAAGACTAAGGTAAAGCAGGACCTATGCAACAAGAGTTGTAGCTTTTGGGTCTGATAAGGTCAGTGAAATCCCCTCAGGATTTATCCTGAGATCCTATACCTCAGATTGTAGATCCTTTGTCAGTGTCAGCCATGTGGATGAGTCACAGCCATTGCTTGGCCAATGTGCTTTCTGTGAAAGCCTGAGAGAATGCTTTCTCTCCATGTGACTCTCCTTAGGCACAATCTATATCATCGATCACTTTCCTCTTTGGCCCCATAATCTCCTTGATCAGAAAATTTGGGGCACTACTGAGTTACATGACATTACCGTACAAGTTCTCATATGTCCTGAGTCTTAATTGACCTTGGAAGGCTAGGGCCAAAATGTTGGCTTTCCTTGTCAACTCTCGATAGCTGAGTTTTGGAAGCAGCCAGTGTGTCCCTCCGCAGATAAATGGGGAAAGACAATGTGTTTACGCACCACAAAGAATTGCTTTTCTTTCTCTGGTTGGGGAAAAGACGCTACTTGTTTATAAATTCTGGTTGTCCGGATGAACTTTCACTAGAAGAGGGACACTGACAGCTTTAAACATTGTAAATAGAGAAATGTTTGACACTTAACAAAGTGTGGGTGTCATGTACACTGGCGTGAGTTGGTTGAATGCACCCAGTAATTTGCAGCATAACGTGACCTCCAGAGTGGTTCTCTTTCACCCCCAGCCTGCTGCCTGCCTCCTCACAAAAGCCTCCACCCCTGCCTTGAGGACCGCAGGCTCCTGCTGTGCCTGTGGGGCTCTGCTTCCTCTGGGGCTGTTTTACCAAGTGCTGCCCAGAGGGCCCTGTACTGCGATGCCCAGCTCTAATATTTTTATGTATTTTTTTTAAAAGATCTTTATGTCTTTTATTATTTTTTTCTTTTTATATGATTTCTAGACTCTGCCAGTTTAATTACCTATTTTTAAGGATCGTTCTTATCTGTATTATTTTTACTTTGTCATGAATTTCTATTTTCTTACTACTTTCTGCTTTTTTTTTTTCTTGGAATGATTGTGTTCTTTTCTTGACTTTTTGAGTAAAATGCTGCACTTACTAATTTTTAGGCATTTCCTGAAATAATCACTTAAGTCTAAAAATGACCCTCCATAAATGCATTTCCATATATAACTTTTTAAAATTGTGATTTAATTTAAAGGAATTTCTAAGTTTCATTATTTATCAATGAGTCGGATGGAAACACTTGCTGACATTTCCAAATACGTGTGTCTGTTACTGATTTGTTTCTAAATTAGATTGTAGTAACAAAACAGGATCTATTCTAACCAATGATGGGAAATTTAACCTAGTTGTGGCCTATGTATGGTCAACGGTTGTTGTGGTTTGTGTCTAGGTGTCCCCCCAAAGCCTCACGCTGTCATGGGGCAGACTTCTAGACTTTGTGTTTAGTTTGTGATCCACTGGGATTACGGGTGTGAGTGCTACACCCAGCCTAGGGCAGAGAGCCGGAATACAGCGTAAGGGAGACAGACTTGCTCTCTGTAGCCATTGTCGCTGCTCCTCCTCCCTTTTGCTCTCTTGCTCCTTGCTGCCACCATGAATGGCTGCCCTCTGCCACGTGCTGCTCTGCCTTGGACCCCGCTGAGTATGGGCTGAAACCTCCAGCAACAGTAAACAGAAACCTCCAGCTTCATTTTGAGTGTCAGGTATTTGTCCCAGCAATGAGAGAAGAGTATCTGAGATAATAGTCAATCTGAAGTGAGTGCTTTTCCTTTTTTCCTTTCCCTCCCTCCCTCCCTCCCTCCCTCCCTCCCTTCCTTCCTTCCTTTTTTTTTGTGGTACCTGGGATTGAACTCAAAACCTTGCACTTGCCAGGCGGGTGCTTATTCTACTGAGCTATCTCCCCGGCCCTGAAGTGAGTGCTATGGTTTTCTTTTCTAATTTGCCTCTTTTTATCTCTTAGTATGTTTTGACTCTCCTTTTTGATTCTCTCTCTCTCTCTTTTTTTTAATTTAGGACAGGGTGTACAGGGTCTCACTGTGTAGACTGGACTCATAGTGATCCTCCTGTTTACAGCCTCCCAAGTGCTGGGATTACACGTGCGCACCACCATGCCCAGTCTCAATAGCTGTCTCAGCATGCCCCGGGGGTGGGGCCAGCATGGCAGACCCCTGTGTCTGCCTAAGCAGGCACTTTAATCTGCTGAGCTATTTGGCTGGCCCTTGATTATCCTTAAGACATTTTTTTTTTTTGTTTTTGTTTTTGTTTTGCTGTACCAGGGATTGAACTCAGGACCCTGCGTTTGCCAGGCAGGCACTTATTCCATGAGCTATCTCCCCGGCCCACTTAAAACATTTTAAATAGTTATGTGTCTGATTATGTTCTGTACTTTATCATTTATTCAATATTCGAATCTTTCTTGGCAGGATCTTGCTCTGTAGTGCAGGCTGGTCTTAAACTCAACCTACAGCCTGGGCTGGTCTCAAACTCATGGTGATCCTTCTGCCTCAGCCTCCTGAATGAGTGCTGGGATTACAGGTATGTGCCACCATATCTGGTGGAAGCTGTTGTTTTTCAAACTGTCCTTATTTTCTAAATCTCCCCACCCCAGCCCCATGATACTTGACATCTTGTGTCTTGGGGTTTTTATAGTCGTGTTCAGTCTCGTTGGAGGATTTTTGGAGTCCCTGTTCAAGAGTGGGTTTCCCCAGGGGGTGTTTGCTTTCTCCTCTACCAAGGCCCAAGGCCTGCTCCAATAGGCTGTGGCTTTTGAGCTGACACACACCTGAGAATTCCAGCCCCTGCAGGCAGGAAGGGGCTGCATAGGATTATGGGTGGCTTCCTCATCAGCGGCACCTATGATGACACTGAGGGGATTGCTTTCCCTGCTGTTGCATGGGATTTTCCTCAGTCTGTGCTGTCTGGAAATCTCCATCCTCCCTGAGGCCACCCTTTGTGTAGGAGATGCTTGTGTCAGCGGCTGTTCCCCACTGTGGAGGGCAGAGCCTGGTTGCGTGTCTGTCAGGTGGAGCCCCCTCCACCCAGCGATGCGGGGCCCTTAGCTCTTGCCATGAACCATCGACGCGTTAGTATTTGCTTGTACCTTATCATCTCAACCATCTGTTACGTGCCATGAAGTCTCTACTAGCCATTCTAGGAGGAAGGTTTTAAGATAAGAGCAAGCCTCCTGGAAAAATACTGAATGGCTATTTAAGGAATCAACTGTAAAGGAAACAAAAGGGAGGAGAGGAGAAGGGAGATGAGGGGAGGAGAAGGATGGAGACCTGGTAGACAGGAGAGAAAGGGAGGGAGGGAGTGAGGAGAGAAGAGGGGAGAGTGGAGGGGCTTCTGTGGCTGCAGGACAGGTGGCAGCAGAGGAGAGAAGAGCTGGTGGAGGGGGGCAGCCCCTCAGAAAGCCTGTTCTGTGGCAATGCGCCAGTGGGTGACACAGCGGGGCACATAGTGCCCAGGCCACACTCCACTGCTGCGCTCCATGGCGTGTGGAGGGCCAGTGACCTAGTGCCCACAGAATTTCCCAACAGTCCTGGAATTCAGGGAAGACAGGGATGGTGGGCGTGGTTGTGAGACAGAAATGGCCCTGGGGTGAGGACTTGGGCTTTTCCTAGGGAGGTGGGAACATAAGAAAGGGTCTGAATGGGTGAGTACAGGCAGCTTAGAAATGTATTTTCCAGCAATTTGTAAGAATCTTCCAGGAGCACCCACATTGGACCTTAAGGCGCACATCAGACCTGCAAATCCACAGGTCCACTGTGGTGGGGCTTCTGGGAGCCCCGCTGCTTCAGACGAGGGCCTCTGTGCGTGTCCACTCCTTGAGAGAGGGCAGCTCAGGGCTGGTGGGGGAGCAAGCTGGTGTTTAGTTTGCCTTCTGCTGTTCCTGTGAGTCAGGGCAGCTCCTCCCTGGGGAGAGGGGTGGCGTCCACAGACAATTCGGGGTCTGTTGACTTCAGCCCCTTCACTGCCACACTGGCACCTACTACCCATTCCTGGAAACAGAATCGGGTTTGTCATTGTGCTCAGGCCTGAGGCGGTGCCAACCCAGTTTGCAACAGACCAGTGCCGAGCCACCTCTAGGGAAGCGCTCTGGCTGACGCATGTCCCCAGCAGCCGTAGGAGCTGCTCAAAACCGCATCTCCCCGGGCTGGGGCAGAAGCAGCCAGGGAGGTGAGCAGGAGGAAGAGGACCGAGTCTGAGATTCCCTCGCTGAGCGCCGCGGGGCGGCCGGAGCGGCAGCAGCGCGCCTTGCTCAGCCCGCCTCAGCCTCACAGGCACTGGCGCGCAGGGGTGCACCGCTACACGGGACGCGGAGGCGTTTCTTAGCCGAGACCTCTTTGTTCCGAAGTTGAGTAGCTAAGTGAGCCTAGCGCTCGGGCCTCGGGCCAGCTGCTCAGACCTTGTAGGGAGCGGTCCACAGCAGGTCGCTGCAGCTGCAGCCGTGCTCGCGGGAAGTTGGAGAAAGAGGCGGGTGCTTTGCTCAGGGAAGCCCATCGCGAGGACGGGCGCAGTGCGCGTGGGAGACGGCACCAGCTCGTCCCCTGCCCAGTGCAGCTGATGCCAGGGCCGCAGCGCGAGGGACGCTGCCCTCCCGCACACCTGCTGCCCGGGGACAAGGTTATTTTAGCCCCCTGAGTTCCAGATACAGACACTCCAGGAGCCCAGGGGGCAGGGATGTTGATATCATATATATTTTACAAGTTTTTATTTTTTTGTATTTTAGGGAAAGGTCTACAGGGTGCTCAGGGTCTCACTACTAGATCAGACTCGTCATGATCCTCTTGTTTACAGCCTCCCAAGAGCTGGGATTATCAAGCACTCGCCACCATGTCCAGTCTCAATTGCCATCTCAGCACGCCCCCGGGGGCACAGCAAGCCCGGGGGATGGAACCCCAGGCCCCTGTGCCTGCTTGCAGATGCTTTAATCCACAAGTTTTTATCTATCTATCTATTATCTATTTATTTATTTATTTATTTGCAGAACCGGGTATTGAACTCGGGGCCCTGCACTTGCCAGGCAAGCACTTATTCTACTGAGCTATCTCCCCAGCCCCAATCCAAAAATTTTTGAATTAGAAATAATACATGCTTTTGGTAAAATTTCTGCCACATACAAAAGAGAGAAAGCAAAGCCCTCTGTCACAGCAGCAGCTGCTTCCCAGATTACCATGGAGAAATCACGGAGGTGTCTGTTGGTCAAGACTTTGGAAATATAGGGTGGGTAAGACTCTGATTGCTTTAACAGAAGTGTCCAGGCAGCAGGCCAAGGAGAGGCGTTGGCCTCCTGCCGGTCTCCTCTCACTGAGAAGCTAAGTGCGTGACAGCCAAGAAGGCTGCACTGAGTTGCATTTTATTGGACCCCTACTTGGTGGTAGAGCACACTCACGAGATGGTGCCGGAGGCCATCCGCTGCATGGAGAACTGTTGGTGACTTAAAAGACATTAAGAGGGCTTATGTACACAGGAAAGATAGAGTATTCCACAATTCTAACATTCACGGAGATCAGACATCAAGACCTTGGATGACTTTAAAAATCCTCTTTATTTTGCATATCTTCTATAGATATCCTTATAATTTTGTAACAAAGGTCTTTAAAAAATCCAAGCTGAACATTTTGAAGCTTCTCACAAATTGCGATGTCAATTAGCTTACACTGGAGAATACTTAGGAACAATGGAGCTTCAGCTCATGCTTTAAGGAACAATAAATCAGACACATTAATTGAGCTGTGACTCATATTTAGAGCTGGAAACGCGGTAAGTGCAAGTGACATATCACCTTACTTTATCAAAAACAATAACTTCCTTATTCACGGGAAGAGCTGGAAAGAGCCGCCCTCCTCTCCCCCTCCCTCACCCCCGGCCCCAGTTCACAGAAACATGACTGTGGCAGTCAGGGAGAAAGGAAACCCAGCCTCTGGGCCCTGGTTCCATCCTTGGATTGGGCCTACTCACCCCAATTTTTGGTTTTAGATTCTAATTCTGTGTCTATCCTTGTATCTTGGTCTGCTTTCTGTAACTATAACGAAATACCTGAGACTGTCTGACTACTTTATAAAAAAAGGAAGTCTATTTAACTTATGCATTTTGAGGCTGATGGTCCAGACAGCCAGTTTTCTACTTCTAGATGTGAATGTTGAGAACACTTCTTGCCTAGCACCTTGTTTTTTTCTTGAAAACAAAACAAAGCACAACAAAACAAGCCCACAACGGAGCCCCCGAGCAGAGGGTGAGAGGAAACAGCAGCAGCAATCCTGCTGGACGTGCTGGCCCTCCCAGGGCGCTGCCTAGCCCTCCGCACAGTGGTCAGACCCGGTGTGTGGCCAAGCTCTCTGTGGCCACAGAAGCCATGCTGAGTCTGCTCTGGAGCTTTTCGTGCCACTGTCCAAGATCCATCCCTGAAGGAGGGTGACTTGGGCCCGACCGTGGCTTCTGGATGGGTGGCTCTGAGGTGGCCACTTTTCCTCGGATCGGAGGTTCCCCTTCTGCCAGGACAGCCCAGCGCAGGTCTCCTACCACATGTTCCTCTAGGAGGCATCTTAGTGAATCAAGATCCTGATGTCTGTTTGGCTCCATTCCCCTCCTGTGCTGCTGCCTTTTGGTGTGCCTTGCTCTGTACTTAGGAAACTAGGTGCAGGGCACACGGTGGTGTCTTAGTCACGTTCCTGATTGCTGGGACAAAATCCTCAACATCAGCCTCCAGCCCAAATGTAGGGTCCATGGTTGGCTGGCACCAGGACAGGACAGCATGGCAGAGGGACATAAAGGAACATGCTGCTCATGGCGTGGTGGGCAGGGAGCGGAGCGGGAAGGGAGGAGTGGGGAGGGAGGAGTGGGGAGGGAGGAGTGGGGAGGGAGGAGCGGGGAGGGAGGAGCGGGGAGGGAGGAGCGGGGAGGGAGGAGCAGAGCGGGAAGGGAGGAGTGGGGAGGGAGGAGTGGGGAGGGAGGAGTGGGGAGGGAGGAGTGGGGAGGGAGAAGACCCCTCCAGGCCGCCCAGGGGTGCCTCTTCCAGCCAGGCCCCCCTGATAGCAAGTCACACTAATACTCCAGCACTCAGTCGCCTTCCAAAGGCCCTGCCTAGGCACACATGAGGCTCTTGGGGGACATTGAGGCAGAAGCCACAGCCGGTGGCCTTTGGACTTGTCTGCTAAGCTTTGTGATGTCACCTTGGACCCATAGTCCTCCTCATGTGACCTTTTGCACCCTGGTCTGTCCAATCAGTAAACGCCTAGTCCTTTTTGCCTCCACGCCCTCCAGAGTGTGTTAAATATGACAGCTCTGCCCTGAGGCCCTGCAAGCCTGCTGAGCACTTCCACTTTCCTGCCCTTCCTCTCTGGCCTTGAGATGTTCTCCTTCTCTGCCTTCATAGCCCCTGGGAACTTCACCAGGCTCCACCTGCATACCTGGTTCCTTCCCTCAATGCTCACTTGGTGCAATTTTTGGTTTTAGATTCTAATTCTGTGTCTATCCTTGTATCTTGGTCTGCTTTCTGTAACTATAACGAAATACCTGAGACTGTCTGACTACTTTATAAAGAAAGGAAGTCTATTTAACTTATGCATTTTGAGGCTGATGGTCCAGACAGCCTGGTGCAGACTCTAGTGGGATCCCTTGGCTGTGTCACTTCATGGCCGGTGGCTTCATGGTGAGGTTCTGTGTGAGAGGCAGAGATGACATAGACAGGAAGCCAGAGACTAGAGAGGAGACAGTTTGGCCCTTTTATAGAAACTGTCTCTGGGGAACTACCTGGAGGCCCATGAGGACCACTTCACTGAGTGTGACGTCCCTAATGACCTGTGCTAGGCTCACCCTCTTAAAGTTGTCACCACCTCTTTTTTTTTTTTTTTTTGTAGCTAGTACAAGGTCCACAGGGACTACAGGGTCTCATTACACAGCTCCGACTTGTAGTGATCCTCCTGTTTTCAGCCTCCCAAACACTGGGATTACAGGTGCGTGTCACTACGCCCAGTCTCAGTCACTGTCTCAGCACGCCCTGGGGGCAGGGTGAGCACAGCACGTCAAGGATGGAACCCCAGTCCCTGCAACTGTCTAAGCGGGTGTTTTAATCTGCTGAGCTATCTGGCTGGCCCTTGGGACCACCTGTTAATGTCACCACCCAAGAGACAAACTTCTCAAATAGGAGCCCTCAGGGGATGACGTGTGTGCAAAGCTGTGGAACTGCAAATTGGTGTGTTTGGGAAGGCACTCCACCTTGTCCTCATCCTGCCTGCACAGAAGGCTGAGCATGACCCTGTCCACCTCTTACCTGACTGCTCTGTTGCAGCAGAACAGACCAGGGGCACACATATAAGCCAGGATGGGACTGAGCCAAGGCCCTGGGCCCTTCCAGCTGCCCATTTATCTCCAAGTATGGGTGTTTATGAATGAATCTGCCCCTCCTAACCACATTTCTATTTCACTCACCTGACAGATGTTGGCAAATGCTTTCAGGAAACCTTGATTCACTAGGTCTGAGGCACTCTGCCCAGTCTCCCCATCTGAAAGCCCTTCAAACAAAAGGCTAAGTGAATCTCGCCAGACCTGGCTCCTTCTTGGCCCATTCAGGCTTCTCTTAGCAATCTGGGCTTCGTGAAGTGTCAAAAAGTTACCCAGTCATAAGGCACCTGGAACTTTCCTGCTCCTAGCAGAAGTCCCTCCAACCCATGAATGGAGGTGGATGATGTCTAGAGGACGAGGATGAGGGGCATGTTCTCCTGGAAGTTCAGTGGAAGTGGGAGACACAGGCCATCCTGTGCACAGGGGGAGGCATGGGAAGGGGCTGAACCATGTGTTGTTGCCTGGGACGAGTGGAACCAGCAGGTGAGTGACCACTCTAACCACAAAGGTCCAAGGCAGTCACCGGGCATAGCCCTGTAATTGTTCATGGGCAAAGGCTAAAGTTCCCAGTGCATCATTGCAGGCATTTTAGGGATCAGTCAATTTACTTACACAGCTGCCAGAGCTAGTAAAAGCTACCTTTTCCTAATGAACCACAGCATTTGTGGGTCTCTAGGGAGACCTGAGATTGGATTCACACCCACGTGCTCATGCCCACACACACTTGTCCTGTCCATGCGTCCCGGGCCTCCTCTTTTACCATCTGTGACGTGTAGGAGGTGCATGGGTTACTGTCACATCACACACATTCTCAACTGCAGTTCCATTCCGCATGGGAGCGCACTTCCGGGAGAACACGAGTTACTTCTGAGTGCTTTCGCGTGAATTCAGACATTCCACAGCTCTGCAAAGTCCCATTTAACAACAACATTGTTGTAATAATGCCTTCCCCTAGTTTTCAGATTAAAAGCTCTAGGTTTGGCTGAGCGAATTCCATGCTCTGGTGTTTCTAAGCATCCTGGGAGATTTAGAGACGGTCCGTGCTGGTACTGGGTTTTCGTGGTCAGCCCCGCCCTCTGTGTAGGAGAGTGAACAGTGGACCAGACCCAAGTAGGAGTGTGCACCCACACATGTGTAAGTGTGCACATCTCTGCATGTGAGTGTATCCGCATATACACAAGAGTGCGTGTGTGACCTGCACACACGTGTGCACACACATACATGAGTGTGCATGTGTGCACGTGAGTGCATCTGAGCATTTGCCCCCACACATGCACACATGCATCTACGTGAGCGTGCACGTGCCAGGCATGTACATGAGTGTGCGCACATATGCACGCAGGCACGTGTGCATGTGTGGGTGCTTCTAGGTGTTAGCTATTTCTCACTATCCCTGATTCCTGTTCTTCTCCTTGCTGGAATGCGGGAAGGTGACCAGAGCAGGAACCCTGAGCATAGAAGGACCTGGGAAAGCCTCTCACGCCGTCTCCCGTCCTGGTCAGCAAAGTCAGCGAGCTCAGCTCCGGGTGCCGACCTCCGGCCGGAGGAAGGGGTTGGGTCTTGCTGCCCACGGCTTCCCGACTGACTGAGGATGGTGGGATTGCTGGAACTTTGCTTGTGGCTTCCCGAGCTGGCTCTGGGCTTGGCCCGCTGGGAAGCCAGAAGCACTCCTGGAATGAGACCTCCCCTGCAGCACCGCTCCTGGCCTGCAGCCTGGGACAGGGCACATGTGTGAGTGTGTGTGTGCATCCGCATGTGCATGTGTGCGTCTGAGCATTGTGTGTGCCCATGTGTGTGAGGCACCAGCTAGGGCCGCACAGCTTGTGAGGCACGTCTGCGTGCCGCAGCCCCTGCCAAATGTGGCTTCTCTCTTCCCTTGCTGCTTTTTCTTTTCCTTCAACAGAGAAAACAGAAAAGGGGAAAACAGGAACAGGGAGACAGGAAGGGGTTGGGGGAGAGAGGAGGAGATCCCAAGGTGGGGAGGAGGGAGGAGGGCGAATGGGGCGGGAGCCCTGGACAGGCGGAATGTGGCTTCCAGGCTGGCCAACCGCACTTCTCCCGGGTCTCTGGGTTGCAGACCCGGAGGCCTGACTTGCAGACCCGGCTCCCAGCTCCACGGAGCAGGTCCCATCCCAAGCAAGCAAGCTAGGCCCTGTCCACCTCGGCTCTGCTGTCTCCGGACCACTGGGGCGAGGCCCTCATCCCAAATTGGTGGCCTGGGCTCAAGCCGGTGCCAGGGCTGTGCCGTCCACGCAGCGGCAGAGCTCTGCCCACCTGGCCACTCCGGGCCTTGGAGAGGGGCAGCCAGTGGTTGGGAAGAGCAGCCGCCCAAGCCTTGGCTGCTCCACACGCAGGAAGGGTGGGATGGCCCCTAGTGCCTGCTCCGTGATGTCTGTAGGGCTGCAGCAGAGCCGCTCAGGGACCCAGCCCAAACCTTGAAGCAGGTCTGCTGATTCTCAGCCTTGCTTATGGCCCTGTCCGGGTGGGATGGAAACATTTGACCACTTAGTAAAGGTCATCCATCTGCCAGCTAATCACAGCTGCACCCTAGCTGGCTGGAGACAAGTGCCCCAGGAAGGGAGGCCAGGAAGTGTGGGCCGAGACACGGCTGCCGGGAAATGGCCTGCTCCTGAGCAGATAGGCCGGGTTCCCAAAAGCATCACGCTGGATCAGGGTCAGCCCCAAGAGAAACCCAGGCTGGGCGCCGCCCCGTCGTCTCTACCCCGCCTGGCTCCGGGACCTTGGGAAGAGTACTTGTCAGCCGCCTCGGCTGTAAAATGGGCTGCCTCTTCCTAGAAGGACCCTGGCGTATCAGAGCAGGGAAAGGCTAGGAGCGCACAGGGCAAGGTGGTGTCCCTTGCGAGCAGGAGAGGCGGTGCAGCTCAAGGCTGGGGCCTGCATCAGTGGTGTCTTCCGGCCAGAGTCCTGTGGACTAGCCAGGAGCCCTTTACACAGGGTGACAGGCACAGCCTGCAGGACTTGGGCTGCGGAGTGGGAGGTTCCCTTTGCTTCCAAGCTGCAGGCTGTGGCTGCACCCTGGCCTACACTGAAAACGTGGGCAGCAGGAGGGACCTGACCGACTGACTCCCATGGGAGGATCTGGCTGGTGTGGCCAGGACAAAGGCTCAGATTTAGCGCCCAGCCCAACGGCCCATGCTCCACCCAGGGGTGCAGGGCAGAGGTCCTTCAGAGTTCTCGGGGTGCATGGCTGGGGTATGGACACCGTCACTGAGGTCTGGGGTTGTGGCTGGAGCTGAGTTGAATGAGGGTTGTGTGGCATTATGGCGGTGCCCCGGTGAACATGCTCTGTGACAGGATGGGAGCTAGCAGACAGCGAGGGACGAGTTCCCAGGCCTGGCTGGAGCGCTGATGCTGGGGATGCTGTTGGCTGCCTCTTCTGGGCCTGGTGCAAGGTCGTGTCAGGGGAGAGCAGGCCTTGTGAAATGCGGGAGGTGGGAGGCGAGCTGCAGCACGGGGCACTGGATTTCGTAAGACCTTGGCATTTTGCTGAGTGATTCTGGCTGCCTGCCCAGCACTGAGTTTCCTGTTCACAGTTCCCCAGATTTGTCACTGCTGAAGGATTAAAGCCCCAAGGGGCTCTGACACAAGCGCCTCCCGGAGACCACTTTCTCTGGGTTGCCTGACAAGATGTGAGCTGTCACTCTCGTGTGACACAGGCTAGACCCCAAGCTCTCTCGCACAGGGAGAGAGGAATGAGCAATGTGCTCGGGTGCTGGCTTCAAAATTCGCTCTTGGTTTTAACAAAACCTGAAACCTGAAGCCAGTAGGCTTCATTAGAGGGGAGAAGGCCTTTTGGATTGTCCTGAGTGCTTCCGCCTCCACCCAGCCAGTCGGCTCCAAGACTGTCAGTGATGAAAAGCCTGGAAGGTAAGAAGAGGAGCTGCGCTTGAGGTTACTTGTAGCTGTGTGTTATTACTTTTAACATTTAAAAAGATTTTTTTTAAATGTGTGTGTGTGTGTTGGATCTGAAGAATTATTCTGCAGAATTATTAACACTGAATTATTTAGGAAGCACAAATGGAATTGGATGAAAGCATGCTATGCTATTGGTTGAAATAAGACTCGGGACCTCTCGGAGGCTTCCTGTGTCCATCTAACCTTATCACAGCGATGTGAGTCATAGGAAGAGCTCACCTTTGACTAGCTGTGAGCTCTTGTCTGGAAGACTGACTATGAAATACGTGGGAAATGTATTTGATAACTGCACCCTGCTCACAAACCCTCTTGGCTAGGCGACTTTGGGTTGGTGTTGACGGCTGTAGCCTGAACAGCGTTGTAGGTAAGGTCTTTCGCAGCACTGTGTGGGTGCTGGAATTAAGGCATTTGTATGACTTTCTATTAAGCATCTGCAGTTTTAGAGGGGCTTGTCTTACTCAAAGCTGCACTGATTGAATTATCTTCCTTTTATTTTTGGTGGTCTTGGGATTGAACCCAGGACTCACGCATGCTAGGCAAGAGCATCCATCTTTTTAGAGTTCTGCAACAGCACTACATCCCCAGCCCTTTTAAAATTGTATTTAGAAAGGGCCTCACTGAGTTGCCCAAGTTGGCCCCTGACTTGTCAGACTCCTGCTGCAGCCTTCCGAATAGCCAGGAGCTTAGGCAGTGCCATTGTGCCTGGCATTGTTACTGTTAGCTCCTTTTCTGTTTATAGTTAGAATGCATTCCTTGTGTGTGTGTCCTCTGATACAGGCATAAATGTAACCCTAAAAGCGTAAGTTTATCTGAATTTTGGGGACTTTGCAAATGTGACACCTATTGCAATAGAGATGATTATGCCGTCATAGGAAGGTTTTAAGCATCACCTCATTTCTGTTGTTGAGTCACCTGACCTCCATAATTTCCATCAATAGTGTTGGTTGGGAAAGACTCAGAAAATGGGACACAATCAGAAAGATTTAGGAAAGCAAACGAGAAAAAGAGAAAGGAGAACACGAGGTTTACCATTCTTTTTTTTTTTTAATGTATGTATTTTGTACGGGGTCTTGTTACACAGCTCGGAATCGTGGTGGTCCTCCTGTCTCAACCTCCGCAGTGCTAAGCTTACAGGCATGTTACACCACACCTGGTTTTGGTGGCTGGCTCAGCATGTGATACTGGGGATCGAACCCTGGTCCTTGTGCTTCTCCCCAGCTCTGCCATCCAGTTTGATCTGTGCCTTCTGAGTGTCCCTGGTCCAGTGCTGCTTGCCCACTATGGGACGTATCAATCTCTGGACAGCGAGGCAGGGAGTTCTTGAAGATACAGCTGGTGTCACTGGGTTTTGTGAGTGTCACTTGCACCCTGGAGCCCTGCAAGCACTGTCGTGTGCTGTGTGTTCCACAGCTGTGCCGTGGCAAGTGGGTTGGACTGGTGGGAAAAGGAAGATGATGCGATTGCCGGGGCCGACTGGGGAATCCTTCCTGAGGTGAACTTGCGCTTTCTAACAGAGCGAAGAGGTTCAAAGATTCTTCCCAATGCAAAGCACAGTTGTTGACTCTTGGAATACGCAAACTCTGCTGGAGCCAGGCACTGACTGGGAAAGCGTGGCGGCGGCTGCCAAGAGGTGAAGAGGCACTTCTGAAATTCGTCCTTTAAAAACTTAGATTGAGAGCATATAGCCAGTGTCAAAAATAAAATTTAAAAATTAATATAAATAATTTAAAAAGATGAAAAATAAAACACCATCACTGCGAGAAAAATACTCCTAGTTGACCAACTCTAGTCTGAACATCAAAGTCCTAAATGCTCTGAGCCTCCAACAGTGAAAACTACAAATTTCCAAAATCTACAAAATTCCCAAGCTTGAGATACTCCTGGTCACAAGCACAGAGGATAAGGGATGCGCGTTGTGTCCTGCAGCATTTCGGTGGTGTCTTTTGCTCTGAGCACAGTCGCATTTGGGAGGAATAGGTTCATAGGGTCACGCTGTCGTTGCCCGTGTTCACTTCTTAGAGGCACGTCGAGAGCGGCTTGCATGGTGAGGGCCACGAGCAGCTTTTGCCAAAGCCTTTTCACCACATGCGTGATTTGTTAAATCCTCAAAGCAGGCATTTGGTTATTTCCTGTTTTCAACAATGTGAAAACTCACAACCTTGTAGCTGTATCTTCCAACCCTTCAGGAATGTCTCCGTGGAGTAAATTTCCAGAAGTGGGGATGTCAGAAGGCATGAACATTTTCAGGGCTCTGGAGCTCGGATGCCAGGCTGATGATCGGACGCACGCAGCAGCTGCTGTCCACCTGCACCTGCACCTGCACCGTTTCCCAGAATTTCCCCCCCTTGGGGTTTTACTCTTCTTCTTCTTCTTCTTCTTCTTCTTCTTCTTCTTCTTCTTCTTCTTCTTCTTCTTCTTCTTCTTCTTCTTCTTCTTCTTCT
>NW_004524628.1:8003406-8021254 GCF_000260255.1 Octodon degus
TCAAATTATACTGATCAGACTAGTTTCTGAAGGGTGTTTTGTCATCTTAATTTACTTCAAGGAAACCTTTCAGGCTTCTACTCAGTCTCTCTGGCCTCAGCTTTTTATTTTTCTGGTTACTCAACACCAAAGCAGTTGCCTTTTACCGTAACTCCTCCCAACCTAATTTCTGAGATCCGTGACCTTATTTAACATCTCTTAGAAAGTGTTCTATCAGGGGGAGGTGGGTCACATGCTTTTTTGACTTTGTACTGATAAGCCACCTGGATCAAACCGCATCGGTATGATTTTATCTCCCTTTTCAGCTTCAAAATGTGGAGAAGCCAGGCATGTGTGTAGTCCCATTACGGAGGCTGAGGCAGGAGGCTTGCTGGATCCAAGGAGTTCAAGGCCAACCCTGGCAATTAGTAAGACCCTGTCTCAAAAAAAAATTGTTTTTAGAGAAAAGGCCTGCTCTCCCCATGCCACCAAACAACAGTGGGGATGAATAAAAAGAGACAAGGTAGAGGAAGCTTTTATTTTTAATAAAAAAAGGGTGAAAAATGAACAACAATGTTTTCACTGCTGTCACTACAGGTTAAATACCCCTTATCCAAAAATGTTTGAAACTGGAAGTGTTTCAGATTTTGTGATTTTTCAGATTTTGAATATTTGCATAGATTTTACTGTTCATAATCTGAAAAACTCAAATACAAGATTCTCCAAAATTTCAAGCTATTTTTTCATCATTTTGGTGCTCATAAACTTTGAGATCTTGGAGCATGTTGGATTTCAGATTTTTGGATTAGAGACCTTTAATCTGTAATAAGGATTATGGATAGTTTCACCTTCTAAAACAGCTTGGGTATAGATGTATACTAAAATTTGAACATTGTCTTCTAGAATGGAAACTCTGTGTGTGCATGCGTGTGCATGTGTGTGTGTGTGTGTGTGTGTGCGTGTGACACACTTCTTGGTTCTGAGGTCAAGTGGCAGCCTTTCGTGTGCTCCTGCACCACACAGAGAACTGAAGATAAGCAGACATTTCTTTCTGCTTTGTGGCTTCTTGGTCCCTTTGCCTGTGGGACACTGCATCCTCCTCCTTCCTCTGTGTCCCCATCGCCCATACACCATGGCCTGGTTACTGGTGGACAGAGAGCTATGGGATGACAGCGGTTGGATTTGTGGAGGCTTCTTTCTGTGTGGCCAGATTTGGGGAAGGATGCCCCAGCCAGCTCAGTAAATGTTTCTTGAATGCATCAAGGTAAGGGAAGTAGGAGTATTTCTACCCTACTCCGCAGAGAAAGGAATATTCCCAAAAAGGAGTTATAGGTGTTCTAAAAGAATCCAAGGAAGCTTTTGTTTATTTCTGCGGGCAAATGGATTTTCAGCGGAGGTTGTTTTGGGTGAGTTGCGCCTCCTATTGAGTAAATTTATGGCAGGGGGAGCATTGGTGCAGTGCTGAGCAAGAACCCAGGGCCCTTGCCTGAGCTGCTGTAGGGCAGGCGCTGCGTCCCTGAGCTACACCCCCAGCCTTGCTACTGGGGCATTCTTGATGCCTTTAATGAGTATTACTAAGCAAATGAATACAGTTCACGGGGAGGCCCACAGCATAGAGACCACCGTCCGTGTAAGTGTCAGGGCTCCTGGACGAGGCAAGTGCATGCAAGTCTTCCAGGGCGGAGGGGCAGGGGACTCGTGCCAGCCCTAAGCCAGTGCTCGGTGCCAAGATCCAGGCTGCACTGCGGTTGAGAATTGGTTTAGGCTTGGCTCTGAATAATAATAGTAGCGGCTAGTTTTAAGGCAGCTGTTTTTGTTCTAGGACCCGGTTCGAAGAGCCTCTTGCTTGCTCTGTGAGTCATCGTTATTCTCTTAATTTACTGACCAGGAGGACAAGGACTGGAGCAGCGGCCTTGCTGAAGTCACACAGCAGCTAGCCAGGGTGGGGATTTCTGGTGGGGACAGCCTCCCTCTGGAGCCCAGAGGCTGGGGCCGGGAAGGGCTGGCTGCGCTAAAAGCTTACAGGGTTGATACAACCTGGACATCACTCAAAAACCCAGACGACTTTGGGCACTACTATGATGCCATACGTAGGAAGCCCACACCTAGAAACCTCATCTCATGCACAAAATTATTACAAATGTTGCCTCAGACTCCATGTATAAGGGGCAGATGAAGCACAAATGACGTTTGTGTTCAGAGTTGCACCCAGCTCCAAGGGAGCTTCTTTGTATATCCAAATTTTCCAAATCTGAGAAAAAATCTGAAATCCAAAACACTTCCAGTCCTGAGCATTTCACATAAGGGATATTGAGCCTGCATCATTATTCCAGGTCTAGGGCCAGGGGTGGCAAGACCCCGAGAAGTTTAGTAAGTGATGAGGATGGCAGCGAGGGACGAGGTCCATCATCTCCACCATGTCTGTTTGGTGGCTGAGCCTGGGTGCCACCCTGGCTGAGAAGCTAGGTTCTGACGTGCTTGGTTCTCCCATCCGGAGTGCTGGGAGTCCAGTCTGCGGCTCTTGGAGGCGTGGGGCGTACAATCAGGCTGGTTGCTCCCTCACTGGAATGAGGCGGGCCCAGCCTCAACTTCTTGGGTACAGTCCTTTGGGCCAATGCACCAGGCTACCTGGATTGGGCTCTCAGGCCTGATGCTCCTGCCTCCAGAGGTGATGCGCGCTCGACATGGAGGAGCGCTTTCTTCCACTTCCTTTCCATCAGCCCCGAGTCTCCACCCAAGTCCATGAAGCACATCTGGAGTGGGGAGAGTATAGTGGGCACTGGCCCAAGGCAGAGGCCAGCTCTGATTCTCCTGGACAACTGCTTTCTGCCTAGTTGTCCCAGTTAGAAAGCAGGGACGAGATTGCAATTTAAAGTGAAATTTTACTTTCAGAACCTACATAATCTATAAAATCTTGAAGTTTGTAGTTTTGTGGAGGAGGTGATACATAGGTCATTTGCTGTTGATAGATAACGTGGTGCAAACAGCTGCGCCTGCAGGTGACACCTCTGCAGGTGACACCTTCCCTGCTCTCGTGCTCCCTCTCCACAGGTGACCCTTGCTAAGTCCTCTGTGTTGGTTTCCCCCCTCTCTCCCACGAGCGGTACGCACTCAGCTGCACCTGGTTCCACTTTTCATCGCATGAGCTCATGTTTAACCTCGTGGCGGACAGTTAAGTTGTTTACAGTCTTCCGCGAGCACAGCTGGTGTTGCAATGAGTAACGGGCTGCCTGTGTCATTTTGCGGAAGTTCAAGTAAATGTATGTGCTGGCTAAATTCCTGGAAGTCGAGTCACTGGGTCACAGGCAGCATGTGCTTGTGGTATTGATATGGAGCCCAATCTCCCAGCCACCCCTCTCCAGCTTAGACCAGTGTCCTTCTGGGCAGGTGTGTTTCAGAGAACATTTTCCCATGAGCTTAGCACCGTTGCCTAATGTTAGCAATGTAGTTTTATTAAAGTTTGAAAGGGCAAAGAGGTGAACTTGCTGTGCCTTTAAAACCTACCTAGTATCATGACTGAGTCGAGCATCTACTCAGTGTCTTGAAGCTGTTTGTGACCACTATTTTTTACCCGCAGGTCATCCTGGGAGGCCTTGCCGTGTGCCTTGCCAGGGGAGCCAGGGCGGGCAAGGGGACCTGGCTGCTGCCAAGCAGCTGTGTAAGTTGGCGTACTCTGTGCCAAGCACCATGGAACAGACAGATGGGCCGCTGGGATGGCAATCGTGGGCCGAGACACAGCTTAGCCTAGGGACCGGAGGTCCCAGACACCGGACAGAGGGCATGGGGGATTGCAAGGTCGGGTGAGGAGCAGAAAGAAGGTCATAGCCTGGCTGGCTCAGGAGAAGAAGAGAGGTGTCAGGAGTGCTGGAGAGAAGCAGAGGCCAGACCCAGGTGGGCGCTTGGGCTGGAGGTAGGAGTCGGTGTTTTCTCGGGAGCTAGAGCCCTAAGCTCTGACTGGGTACACTGCCTGCTCCTCTGGCTGAGGGTGCAGAATGCTGTGATCCCCGGATGAGCGATGGCTCTGCGTCCCGTGGCCCTGGAGCCCTGTGCTGGGTGCTGGGTACATGTCGAGGGGCTGGGAAGGGAAACATGAAGGTGAGAATGCACTGGCATGGATTTCAGGCCAGTTGTGAGACAGAAGCAAAGTCCACGGTGGGAAGGAAGGCAGGGAGGCACAGCGAGGAGCACAGTGCTGCCCCTGGACACTCTGGTTTCCTGTGTGGACCCTGGTGAGGGTCTTTGGGGGCCTGAGAGGTGCCAGGGGCTGCCTTGTGGACAGGAGGCCAGGGCAGACATGGGTCTTATGTCCTTTCTGCAGGTGGGGATTACAGTTGTCACCGTGGAGGTGAAGAACCAGGGCCACTGGTTGGGACCCACTGTGTCCTCTGTGCTCGGCAGAACAGGACAGAGCTAGACAGTCCCATCCCCTGGGGCAGGTGTGCAGGCACCAAGGAGATGTCCTTATGCTTCCATTTCCATGGGGCTGCTTTGCCTCTGAGTCTGTAGCACTGGACAGCCCTGCAGAAGATGTGGCCTGGGCCATGCCCGGGCTCCTGGTGGCTTCAGGCCCAGAGAGAGACACAGAGATTGTTGCTCGGACACTGGGACCCAACTCCAGGTCAGACTGTCACAGCAGTCACCTGCAGGCAGAGTGGAGGGGGCTTTCAGGGTGCATGAGTGACAGGGTGCCTGGACGAAGGATCCTGCGGAAGTGCTGGTGTCCAAAAAGATCTGGGCTGAAGTGGGGTGGCAGGTCAGAGCTACTTTGGAGAGCTCCACTTCTCGGTGGCGCCTGATCGCACAAGTGAGTTCCAAGTGCTTTTCCAGACAGAGCTGACCCGGGCGGGCTCAAATGGGACTGGAACACAGTAGTGCCTGCTTGTTTGCAGGGCACTGGTTCTGGGCCCTCCAGCGAACCAGGGTCTGAGGTCACAGAGGCTTTTACATAGTGGTGTCCTATTGCATAGAACCTGAACACATCCCCCTGTGCTTTAAATCACCTCTGTGTTACATATAAGACCTAGCAAAGTGTGCATGTTCTGCGCAGCCTGGTAGACTTTATTGTTGGGGAATTCTCACAAGAAAGCGTGTACGTTTTCAGTACAGATGCATTTTTTGCCTCTTTGAGTATTTTTTCGGTCTCCAGCTGCCTGGGTGCAGAGATGTGGAAACCAGACTTATGCAGGGCTAAATGTATTCACAAAAGCCCCAGGGACTTGTTTATAAACGCTGAAATGCGCCTGTGTGAATCACAGTTGAAATAAACATTTTAAGGGTCAGAGATTTGGACGCGACTGCCCCTGTGTACCACAGGTATAACGCCTGGGATCCCACATTTAGACACTGGAGCCCTAATCCCCACGTGCTGGCATTCGGAGGTGGGCTTCCTGGAGTTTACTAGGGGAGGGCAGTGGCCCCACGAGTGTGGCCCAAGAGCTTGCTGGCTGGCTTTCAGCCATGTATAACCGGAACTAGGCTCTCCCAGGGTCTCCTGGGGTGCTGCCTCACCAGACTTCCAGCCCTGGAACTGGGGGTCACAAGTGCTTGTTTGAGCCACTCAGCCTAGGGTCACTTGTTCCACAGCTAGAGCGCACTAAGACACTGTGTGCAGACAGAAGTGTGACAGTGGCGTGACTAACACTTCAGTGAGGATGTTAGCAAGTTTTATGTCCGACATCCCTATGGTCAGTGGACACACGAGTGATGACAACACCATGGCCCTGGCGGTGGCAGCGTGTGCAAGCCATGTGTGAGTATTGCCTTTGTTTTAACTGGAAGGGCCACACTTACAGCCCACCCTGTCCCTTATGCTAGGCTGCTGACCGTCCTGACCCCGAGCTCCTCCTTGCCTGGGGTCAGCCCTGTTATTCTGGAGGACAGAAGCTGTGCAGGCGTTCACGCCAAGAGCAGATCCCAGCTTGGGCTGAGAACCAGCACATTCCAGAGCCATAATTACACCCCTGGGGATGGCCGTGGCTTCTTTAATTTCATCCTGGAGACAGAGTGAGGGCAGGACTTGACTGGAAACTCTGGGATAACTCTTCTCAGACATGTTCTTGCCTGGAGTTACTCGGTGCCCTGACCGCTCTGGCTGTGCTCGGGGCTCGTGTGCAGCCGTCCAGGGTGAACTCAGCTGCCTGCCTGGCTCACCTCACCTGGTAGCTTGGGGACAAGCCAGGACCAATGGCCATTCTTCCCTCTCCCACACCTGGGTGCCTGTCAGGCATAGCCAGTGTCCTTTACACAGGTGTTACAATTTCCAGCTTGCCCCTGGAAACAGGGTCAGTAGCTGAGTTTCTTCTGGTCCAAATAAATAAATAAATAGCTGGCAGAGTCAGGATTTGAACCAGCATGTGCTGGACTCTAGAACATTCTCCCATGTCACTGTGTTGAAGTGGTAAGACATCCCCCGTGGACAGGAAGCACTAAGCTGCAGACCAGCTCCTTTTATTTTATTTATTTTAATTTTTAAAAAAATTTTATATGTGTGTGTGGCCAGCTCAGCCCACCAGGGGATGGGGCTGGCTGGCACATGGTGCTGGGGGATTGAACCGAGGTCCCTGTGCTTTGCCAAGCTTGTTCTGAGTAGGTGCTTTAGACCACTGAGCCATCTCACCAGCCCCGCCACCAGCTCCTTTTAGAAGGTGCAAGTCTTTGCCATGTGTGATGGGGTCGTCCTGAGAAGCCCATTGCTAACTAAAGCCCTTTTGAGTTGAAACGCATGTGATCCGCCCAACCCGCTGGATGGTGTCACTCGGAGGCAGAGCCTGCGGTGGGAGTGGGCTGTCTCCCCACATGGTCACGGCATGGCCTGGGAACTTCAAAAGGCTCCTACGGTTCACGGAAGCCCAGAGAACGCTCCACGCTCATGGCCTGAACCTATAGCCCCTGCTCAATGCCTATTGCTTTCATGCCATCATAAAGTAAAAAAGCCGAGGGAGAACCATTGCGAACTGCAGACATCTGCCCTGGAAGCGGTCACTGTATGAGCCCTGAGAGTTGGCCCACATCTGGTGGGGCTTCTCGCACCTCTAGGAGGTACTGCGTCATCCGAATTCCCACGGCTACCTCCAGGCTGCTTTTCGTGACTGTATTCTGTGCAAGCTTTATTTCATTTTGGCTTTTGAGATGATCACGTGGAGAGATGTGGATGACTGTGATTGTGATTTAAACCCAAATCAGTACAGATCAGATAAATATAAAGATAAAGCACTTATTGAGTCTTTCGGGGCTCTGGCTATATCTCTGCAAGAGTTCAAAGCCCCTCCTGGAAGTGAGTGTCAGAAATCTGGCTTAACAAATAGCAGGTTAAAGAACGGTCTGTAAAACGCTACAGAAAGCTTCACAGGATTTCACCCCTCAAATGGAATATACGATTATGGGGAGCAGGAAGAGAATCCGTACCGAAACTTGCTTGACTTTGGACATCTCGTGTGAACTCGCCCTGACTACCACTTTGAGCAAATTTCCCTCAAGGTCTGGGTATTTCTTTCTTAGTGCTGTGGTTCCTGAGCTGACTCACGGGGTGGAGAGAGGGTTACATTTTTTACTATTGTAATAATGTGGGAAATTACACCCCAGATCACTCACCACACTCAAATAGACCATCGGCCTCTGACTCTGAGATTCATTGAAGATTTCACTCTGAGATCAGAATGCTGAACCTTTTCCCCCAGTTGAAGCTTGTTAAATTCAGTAAGCCCATGTGACATGGTATTCAGAAGCAGGTTCCCAGAACAGGGCGCCGAGCTGGGAGCTGGGTGGTCGCAGACACTTTCATCGGTCTGGTCTTGATCTTGGTCTCGATCTAGAGCTCACACCACGAGGGTGATTGTTCTGGGGAGATGCGGGCCGTGTGAGGAAGGCCTGCGGCCCAAATCTGCTTGTTTCCCGACCCAAATCTGCTGGGATCTGCAGAATGCAGGCAGCTTCAGCAGATCCACTCAGGGCCATGCAGATAGATAGCATCAGGTTAGGCAGGAAACACTCACGGGTCCTGGGCAGTGGGTGGCAGTGCTGCGTGCTTGTTGGAGTCACTTAGGGAGCCTTTAAGATACTGACGTGTGGGCCCCACTTGGAGGCTCCGGAGTGACATGTCGGGGTGCAGCCTGGGCAGTAGGACCCTCTGGCACACGTGGTGCACAGCTGGAACACTTCCCTGGGAAGTAACAGTTACCAGGCCAGTCAGCTACCCAGAGAACTAGCAGCTGGCCGGCTCACTCCGGCCTGGAATGATCGCCAAGTTCTTTCAGCGGGGGGAATTCAAGTGCGCTTCTCAGGGAGCCTCTCCTGGCAGTTACGAAAGGCTCTCCACTTTGTACCTGTGCTTTCAATTTTTGGAGGTGTGAGGAGTGCGCACGTAGCCATGTTTACCCAGCAAATATTTAAACATCTGCTCTGGCTGAAGCTGAGCAGAGCTGCCCCCTATCTGGGTACACCCTGAATAAGAGGAGGGGAGAAATTCTGCTCAGAATGAAGCAGGGGTCACCGAGTGCCTGGGGTGCGGGAGCCTGCGGCCCACAGGTCTCGAGGTGCTTGTTGCCTTGGCTGCTGGCGGGCTAGCCCCAGGGAAGGATGGACAGACTGAAGCCCGGCAGCCGGGAGGAGGAGTCTGGGCTCCACTCAAGGCTGCAAGCAGACCGGGGTGGCAGGTCGGGGATCTGAGTCGAGGCAAAGACTCAGTTACGAAAGATAGGTGGGAGCTCGGTGCTATTTACCCAGCTAAGCTGCACAGTTTAGGAAAGGAGACCTGTTTTATTTCACTGTCTGGGTTAATAAGACGGACAGGAAGCAGAGTGGTCACACCGTGCCTCTTCCTCCTCAGCGTGGCTGGACATGGTTAGGAGCTCATGTACCTCTCTGCCTTTGGCTAACTTTTTTTGTTTGGAGACACGACCTTGCCATGTAGTTCTGCTGGGGCTAGCCTTGGGCTCAATGTGTATTCCAGGTTGGCCTCAAGCGTGTAGCGATCCTCCTGCCCCAGCCTCCCGTGAGCTGGGATTACCGCATAGAGGACATGCCTCTGCAAAGGACGGGTCTGGACTAATTTTATGGCAACTGAATGCTTTTCAGTGGGTTTTTATTTCTAAGACAGTCTGTGAGCTGCTGCTGGTAAGGTAGCCTAGAGGGGGTGGAAGAGACTGGCTGCCTGTAGCTGAGATTGTCTCATGTCAAGTGATTAAAGAGTGTTTATTGAGTAGCGCTCCACAAGAGGTCCCAGAGGGAGGGGCGACAAGGCCTATATTCTCAGCACTCAGGGGCAGAGGCAGGAGGGCTGCCAGGAGCTTGAGGCCCAATCTCACTGACGTAGCAAAAGCCTGTCTCCAACACCACCAGCCACCACAAAAGCAACGTTAGAAGGTGGGTCCTACACCCGCTCTCCCTCTGCACTTTGCCTTTTCTTCCATTGCAGGAAGTGAATGAAATTGTGTGAGCAGACTTTGTATTCCCGGTCCTGGAGTTTTCTATCCCCCAGGGCTAACGTTTCGCTAGATAAAATTTGCATATGATGGCTCCCAAGTTCCTCACGCTGTCCAGCCAATCTCAGTTCCCTCGTGATGTGTGTTAGGCCAGGTTGAGAGAATAGGAACAAGGAAGGAAACAAAATCATCTTTCAAAGATATGTCATGCTTCTTTCCATAGCATATTTAAAGGGCACTTCTTATTCGTTCTGAATCATGTATTTTTGATTAAGTAAGAGAAGTCAGGGGTGGTGGCACCACCTGTGAGCCCAGGGCTTGGGAAGCTGAGGCAGGAGGATCACCTCAAGTTTGAGGTCAGCCTAAGCTATGTGGTGCATTCAAGGTCAGCCTGAAAGTATGCAGCAAGAGCTTTTTCCAAAATAAAAATTAAAAAAAAAAAAAAAAAAAAAAAAAAGGAAAGAAACTGCGAAGGCCTGAGGTTCCCTGCTGTGCCAAAAAGCTTTAGTTTTAATGTGTTAGTTGAAAATATTGGGCGAACTGTGCCTGTTCTCATCACCCCCACGTCTGGCTTGCCTACGAAGATGTTCCTTCCTCGTGGCGCACCCTTGGCCTGGCTGCAGGATGGCGCCGAGCACCTGCGCGTGCCAGCTCCCTTGGCGTCACAGCCGCAGCTCACCCTGTGCGCGGCTTCCTGGCTTCCCTGCTGCCGAAGGAGCGCGCAGCACAGAGGCGGGAGGGGCGGAGCGGGAGCTCCACATCCCGGAGCATGCGGAGGTGAGCCGCCCTGCAGCTGCTCCCCGCCCTCGGAGTCTGGGTTGCCGGCTCCCAGCTCTCGTCTGTCCACTGTTTCTGGCCTCGCGAGCTGCACGTGAGTCCGAGCGGCCGCCTCGCTCTGCTCCTGCTGGCTTATTTCTCCAGGGCGGCCTTTGCTGCACACAGGACCCCGGCAGCGCGAGGCTTGTCTGAATGTTCTGGTCTGGCCTGCTCGCTTCCCTGGCGACTGGCAACGTGGACTTCTCGGAAGCCGAGCCCAGCTGGGCACAAAGTGGCTACTCTGCCTGGTCCCAGCGCCGGCTTCCAGAGCGACAGCGGCAGCGTCTGCCTCCTGGGAACTGTCCACCAAAATCCATTCTGTGCCTGGCAGAGTGTGCGCATAACGTGTCAAGAAAAATGTAAGAACTGCCCTTTTGATTTCTGCTCCCAGTTCCTGGTAGCGTTCCCAATCCTCGCAGCACCTTTGTCCTGGGGCAGTTTCAACCCTGATGCCCATCTTCCAGCGAGCGGGAGGAGAGCTGCAGATTGCATTAATGATCAAGTGTACTGATCAGGCCCAGAGGATGAAACCTTTAAAAAAAAAATCCGCCATCTATGGAGGGCTCGCAGTGTTTCCGGGGTGCGGGGCGCACCGGGAGTCCCTGGGCGCGGGACGGTGCACCGCAGCGTCGCTGTCTTCCCGCAGACCTTGCCCTGTGCCCCTCTTCTGGCGGGCGCCTTTCTCCTCCACCCGTTCCCTATGAGAAAGCAGGGGCACATGTGTGTCCTGGTCAGTCACCGAATGAGAGGAGGAGCTGACGGCAGGTGAAGGACAGGGACGAGCTGGCCCTTACTGCTGGGGTCTTGGTGAGGCACAGCCTCGTGGGCTGAGCCCTGAGTCCGTGCTGCTGACTGGTTGGCGTCAGAACTGCGCTGGCGTCAGGGCTTTGCAGGGGAAGCACCTCTGCACACCTGAATGCGACTGTAGGGGAAGCCCTTGGCTTTGCCATCTCCTGGAGATCCGTCCTTAGCTTGCTCTGCCCAGGATGGGCAGCTCCGCAGGGAGCAAGGCGCAGCTGTGGATGGGAACGGGAGGGGCTGGTGCTACGCAGGTGGCGACTCGCCACCGTCCCCACGACCTTAATTAAAATCCAGACTCTTGCTACATGGCACAGACGCCCTTTGTCCACAGAGGGTTTTCTTTTCCAAACGCTGTCTTGGCTTCTGAAGTTGGGGCAATTGCTATGGAACCAGATGGCCCTGCCTTTGGTCTGCTGAAAATCAGAAGAGAAATTTTGTGCCGTGGCTAGGTTTGATTTTAAACTTTCGGCCTGAGATTAACTCCTGGATGGGAGGTTCTAACAGTGTGCTTTCAGAACACGGCCTAGTGTTTGCTCAGGCGCTGTGGGCTGGGAAGGTGGCACCGGGTGCCAGGGCTTCGCCTGAGCCCACTTGGGCTGAGATCTGTACAGCCATCAGAGGACAAGTGGAGTGCTCACGCCTGGATGCCAAGGCCGGCTCCATCTCATCTCTGGTCTACTGTGTGATGGACAGGGAAAATCTGCACATGTGCAAGGCACGCAGCGGATGTACACGTGTGTGCGACATGAGCCATACACTCGACATGGACACCCCCCCCCCCCGCCGTGTCACCTCCTCTTTCCTCCTGGTGAGAACACATACAGTCCCTTGGCTCAGTGGATTCCTGCATGTGGTACAGCAGCGTTATTCCCGTCAGGCCTGTGCTGTCATCAGACCTGTGTGGGTCGCTTTCCTACTTGCCAAGGAACTAGCTCCCCACTTCCTTTGGCCCACCTTTACTTTGTTCTAAATTATTTCTATTGTGCATTTCTCATACAAGAGGAGCTGCATGAAATTTAACTTGGTGGACTTTAAAGTGAAGGTCCTTCAGCACGAAGACTTTGACCTGGTGTTGTGTGTCTGCAAATGTTGGGCAGTGTGGGGTGTTATGTCTATCGTGTAACCAACATTGTGTTGTGTATGTGTGGGTGTGTGTTTCTGCTGTGTGGTGCGTGAATGTTGTGAGTGTTGTTTTCTGAGTATATAATGTGTGTGGTGTGTGTAGTGTTCTACATGTGTTGGTGATGATTTTGTTGCTGTGTGTATTATATGATGTGCTATAAGCTGTGTGTCTATTGTGTGAATGTATTTTGTGTGCATTTCTGAATGTATATAGGATGTGTTGTGCAACTATTATAGAAGTAGGTTACACACATTTTGTGACCCTAGTGTGAGTGTGGTGTGTATATTTTGTGGGAGTGCCCAGTGTCTAGCATATATTTTACCAGGAGCACAGTAAATAGTTGATAAATGAAGGGCAGGAGGGGGCTCTCCATTTCCTCCAGGCCTGTTTCGGGGTCGCTTCATCTGCCTCCGTGACACAGCAGGAAGGAGGATGGACTTGTGCACTGTGCAGTCACACACAGGCTCGTCTGCAAGGCTGAGGCAGGGCGTGGGAAGTTCCCACCCTGCCTGAGTAACTGAGACACTTGGAGCAGATCTCAGAACAAAAAATTAAAATGTCTTGACTTTAGTCCCCAGTAGCATGCATGCATGCCCACACCACACACACACACACACACACACACACACACGCACATGCACACGCACACGCACACGCACACACACACATATTTGTTTCAAGTTTAGGCTGCTGAAGCCAACACTCTCCTGTGTCTCGACCTTTTCCCTCTTCACCACAGTGACTGTATATTGTCATCCCCACCCTCTATAACAAGGGATTTAGTCTGCTTTGTCCTGGAGACGCCCCAGGTTCCTGGATTCTGTCTGCCCTGTGCTGGGTGCACGCAGTCTGTCTAGGGATTACCTAAGCTTGTGTAAAGGTTACCAACAAGCTAGGTCCAGCAGCATGTCTGGTCTGAGTTGGGTTTTACCCGAAGTGGCCATCCACGGTGGCGATGCACTCCCCCACCTGGGCAGCTCCCGCCTCTCTCTGGCCTGGTGCAGCGGGAGGCCTGCAGGGCCGGTGGAGCTGGCCACGGTGCCAGCCGCTTCCTCTGGGACTTGCTGCATGCGTTGCCGTGTGCCTTGAGGTGTGAAGAGCCCCATCGGGCTGCCCTGTGCTGACAGCTGGCAGATCTTGGCCTCCAGTCTCCTCTCTGGCGCTGGGCCCAGTCCTCCCCATGCCCTCCTCTCTGGCTCTGGGCCCAGTCCTCCCCGTGCCCTCCTCTCCATCCCTGAGCCCAGGAGGCTCGGCAGCTCTTCTGCTGCATGGCTGCAGCCACCGGGTACTGCTGGGGTGGGTCCTGCCTGGCGCCACCTTCTCCTGAGGTCACCTGCCTGCTGAGCTGTCTGGAAGCCACTCTCCTGTCTAGTCCTGGCCTAGGCACTGAGCTCCTGCCTTCTCCTCCATGTGCATGCTCCTCCTGCCAGCTGTGGTGTGGCAGGAAGCTCCCCTCCAAGCCCACCCTTCTCCAGCCACATTTAGAGAGCTTGGGAGCACCCCCTTTCTCTCTCCATGAAGCCTCACATGTGCCTTACCCCATTTTTACATCTGAGATTGGGATGCATTTTTCGGGAGGTGACACATCCTAGTACCGTGGTGGCATTCTCTTCTGTCCCATTGTGCTTCCTGCAGTGGGGGACACTCTATTTAGACCACTGTACTGCAGTGCTTGCAAGCGCTAGACTTTTTTTTTTTTTTTTGGTGAAACCAGGGATTTGAACTCAGACCCTTGTGCTTGCCAAGCAAGCACTTATTCTACTGAGCCGTCTCCCCAGCCCCAGCACTAGACTCTTGAAGCTAAGCCAGATTCCACGACAAATGAAACTGGCTTGACCTCTCCATGAGCCAAGCAACCCAGAGCTCACTCGGGGAAGCCAGCTGAGCTCTCATAAACATTTTTAACTTTTTGAAGTAAGATATTCTCAGCAATCTCTGCTTAAACCAAATTTGGATACATCAAAGCAAAATGCCCAATAAAAATTAGTGGAAATATTAATGAAATATTATCTTGTTAATTATTGAATGAAAGGACTAGAGAAAACAGTTCCAAGCTATATATATATATATATATATATATATATATATATATATATATGCAGTGATAAAATACTGCAATTAAAGCAGTTGCTTTACTTGTACAAAAATAAGCACAGTGCTCTCCATGGGTCATTTCTGGTTGATAAAGAGTAAAGAATAAAACTTGGGTGATATCGTGCCCAAGGTGGAAACAGGAAGATATTATGTTTTATTTTATTTTATTGAGAAACAGATAGCAATGAGACAGTTTCAAAACTGATTAATAGAACAGTTTCAATAATTAATATATTGTATATTGTTGTCTTCTTAGTGGTTATTCATTGTACAAGATGCAGACATGATATCCTGTCCAAATGCTATTAGTACAAATCTTTCTACTAATTGAATTAAGAAAAAGTAGCTGTATATCTATCCTAACTATTTTGTATATACAAATACAAAATGGTCCTTCCTTTATATCCCCCTTCTTTTTGTTTAGTTTTGTTAGAGATGGGTGTTCCATTGCCATTTAAATATTGTAGGTGTGTGAATTCAGCAAAGGAAGACACTATGGTTTTGATCTAGAATGTTCCCCAGTGTCTCATGTGTTCATAGGTGGGGCCTCTGCAGCGGGACTGAATCATGGGGACCTATGCTCATGAGTGGACTAAGTGACCCATGTGTCCCCGGCTGACTGCTGCTAGGGGGCAGGGCCTGGTGGGGCTGTGCCCGTGGGGTGTGACCTGACAGGGTGTGTGCTTGTCTCAGCTCCTCCCTTCTCTCTGCGCTTCCTGGCTGCCATGGATTAGCATCGTTCTTAATTCAATGATTATTTTTGGACATAGCCAAAAATAAACTTCCCTGTCTTTGCTATGGCACAGGTGTGCTGTCCCAGTGACAGGAGCGGAGTTGATATTGAGAGAGAGGAAAAGAGGAGAAAGGAAGACAAGGGGAAGAGGAGGAAAAAAGGTTCCGGGGTGGGCGCACAGGAGCAACAGCTCAGACATGCCCACTGCTCCTGAGGCAAGGATGGACACTGTGGGTGGCTCTGCAGCCACTGTACCCTCTTCTGAGCCCCCAGCCCTATGAGACATGATGGCTCCTCTCTGCAGAATTCCTTGTAGGGAAACCACACTGGAAGATTCATCTTCCATCTCTCTTCATCTCTACATCTGAAATAATCCTCAGCCAAGATCTCTGCTTCTCTTTGGATATTGCTCTTGGTAACCATCCGAAGAAGCGAAGGGAAGACTTGTGATGAGCCTTCCTCGTGTCCTTGGTGTAAAGTTTCAAAGCGCAGCTCACATTGACAGCAGTAAGTCTAAGGAGGAAGCTCTGGCTGGCTGTGCTTTGGAAAGAAAGCCAGACAAGCTGGGGAGTCCAATCATCACTCCAGCGGGCTTGTCCACGGAGAAAGCCCTGTGGTGTGGGGGAGGCTGAGGGTGCCGTAAGCCTTGGGATCAGAGCTCTGTCCTTAGGAGTGCGTTCTGCATTGGTCACAGACACGCTGGGGAAGGGGATAATCTAGGGCGAATGGCAGACAAAGAGCACAAGTCCAAGCAAGCACTATCTTCCTCTCCAGCCAGTAGTTTAGTTTTGAGGAACAAACCAGAAGAATTAGATGCGTGGTTACTGCAACTCCAGCAGACCTAAAGCTCTCCCCTCCCCTCCCGTCTCTCCATCCCTTCCCCACTTCCCACCCTCTTCCCCTCTCTTCTTCTCTCTTTTCAGGCTTTTCCTTCTTCCTCTTCCTTTTACCATCTTGCCCCAGGCTCTTCCTCTGTCACTGTCTGTCTGTCTGTCTGTCTCTCTCCTAGGCTACATACTCAGGCCAAACCCTTTTTGTTAACAAATGTATAAAATATCCATTTTCCTGTACTAAGATTAGATCCATGAATAAGTGACTGAAATGAAAAATTAAACAATTAAATACATTTTTGTCTTAGTCACTTTTATTGTAGTGGGGCAAAATATGTGACACCCACAATTTGAAGAACAAAAGGCCTATTTTTTCGTACCTTTTCAGCCCAAGCCAGCTGGTTCCTAGGCAGAAGGGACTGGCGCAAGGGCCTAGTGGAGGGTGTTGCTCACATCATGGTGGAAGGAAGTAGAGCAGGGAGGACTGGGGAGGGGGACGAGCCTTTCCAGGTCACACCCCCGATCACCCCCTTCTAGCCAGACCCCACCTCCCAGCGGCCAGTCAGCTATAATCTCTATGACCCTCCTCAAAGCCCTGCCTGTGACCTCATGAGGCCTTTGGGGACATTCTCAATCTAAGCCATAACAATTGCTCTAACCCTAATGTGAAGAACAAATAAAGCCCTCACTCATACCCATGCTTGGGCCCGGACATGGGCATGGCTGAACCAGGAGACAGGAGGGACTGCACTGCTGTAGCCGCAGGCAGAGACATCTGTAATCAACGCTACTGATGAGTGTGGAACTGCATCTCACGGGACACCCAAGTGCTGTGGCTGCTCTTGGTAATGTGGTTTTTGCCTGTGCTGGAAAATTCTTCACCAATTTCCAGAAAAAAAAAAAAAAATCAAGTTCAGTTGCCCTTGAAATTGCCTTTCTGGAAACTTCAGTATGTATTAAAAATGATTCCAAAATGCCTTGTGTTTTTGGTTTTTTTTGGCAGACTTTGGCCCAGGCTTGGTCCATGCCCATGCTCAGGTCTAGGAGGATGCATAGTTATGGTTTTGGTAGGGTGAGGACAATTTGTCATACGGTTGTATACGGCAGAGTGTCTGTTGTCCCAAATTTTGTGTGCTGGACAACAACCTTTCCCATAGACGGACAAGCAGACATACTCCTACGCATACTGTATCTCCCATCCCATGGAGACCTCAGACGAGGCCGAAGCGGAAAAGAAGCACTGTTGGTGGGCGTGTAAACTGGTACAACCGTGACAGAAGTTAGGGTGATGACTCTGCGAAGGACCAAAGGTAGAAATTGCGTCTGACCCAACTATTCCCCTTCTAAGTATCTTCCCCAAAGACTCAAAGACCTCACATTGGAGGACCCACGAAGACCGTGTTTAGAGTAGTTCCCTTCATAATAGTTGAACCTAATAAGTGGCCCGTATGTGCCTCACCAGATGAATGGATAAGGCAAAGCTGACATTTATACAGAACAGAGTCTAGACACCTCTTGTTTAACACCCTGCTGTGTCGTGGCCACTTTGGACTTCTCGCGGAGGTGTGCTGTTCAGATTTGCAGTCTGTTGCTCAGCCTTAAGAGCCGCCTCTTTCTGGTATAGTTCTGCATGTCGGAGCTTCAACATCTCTTCTTGGGCACAGTACCTGTTCTTATATAATACTCTAATTTTTGCAGCGCAGGACCGTATAGTGGTATGTAGCCTTATGTGCTGCATGTAACAAGAGTTACGTGAATAAAGTCATCAGATTGGAGTTTCCTTTGACCATTTCTTTATTCTGAATATTGTAGTGTGCACACTGCGCAGGTCTTCTCTGAGCTGCCAGTTCAGTTGATGACCTTTCTCAGGGACAGAGCTCAGTTGCTAAGGGACGAGCGCCCGCACTGCTCTGCCACATAGAGGGCTGAGCTTTGGCCAGCTGCAGGAGAAGCAGTGACCTTGAGGCCACAGTGCTATGTGAAGAAAGTCGGGCGCCAGCCTCAGTGCTGTGTGGTTTCCCTTGAAGGAAACGAGAACCTCCCAGTATAAGAG
>NW_004524628.1:8021354-8034561 GCF_000260255.1 Octodon degus
CAAGGGCCTGAGTTCAATCCCTGGTTCCACCAAAAAAAGGGAAGGAGAGATGGAGGGAGAGGAGAAAGGGAAACAGGGAATCAAGAGAATTAAGAGGAGTTAAAGGGTGGGGAAATAGCTCAGCGGTCTAAGCACCTGCCTGGCAAGTGCAAGGACCAGGGTTCAGTCCCCAGTACTGCATGCAGCTGGTCTCGGAACCCTGGACACACCATACCAGCCACCGAAACGGTGTGGTGGCGCACACCTATAATCCCAGCACTGGGGGGGCTAAGACAGGAGGGTCACTATGAGTTTGAACTGTGTGGTGAGATCTTGTATCAAGTAAATAAATATTTTAAAACATTAAAAAGAGGTGTTAAAGACTAGCATTTGCCACCTAAGATGAATCCAAACATTATCTACTATGAACTAATCAAAGCTACTATGTGATGTACTAATACATATTTTTTAAAAAGAAAAGAAAGCTGCTCGTAGACTTCCCTGCCAGCCATGCCCATGCACAGGTCTGCAGGACAAACTGGTTCCAGGCCCAGTCCCCAGAGACGCTGCCCGGTGGGCTTCAGGGTGTCCAGGCAGCTGGCTGCACATGGGCAGGGCCAGGCCAGGCCTCTGTCCCAGGCCCCTTCTCTGTCCCTTATCTCAGCAAGGGGCACCCCAGCGTGCGGGCCCCTCCAGCTTGAGCAGCAGGGCCGTGCCTGCTCTGAGCCTGCCCCCGGCAACCCGAGGTGGGACAGTTGTGATTCCCACGCATGCCATCTCCACTCTGTGCCGCTGTGTTCAGGACCCTGCTCTGGCTGGGGTGACAAACGCTTTCCTCCAGCTGTCTGCCTTGGGAGTCCCCTTGACTGAAGTGGCCCCCATCTGCCTGCAGAAGGAGCCAGGTCATGGGACGAGGACCTGATGGAGTACACAGAGGACACAGAGACAAATGCGGGAAAGAGAACAGAAAGGGAAAAACCACATGAAGTGGGAGAAACAGAGTGCAGCCAGGAAAAGGCTTTAGTGCGTGGAGGAAGCGGCCCACGCCTTCGTTCGGTCTTATTTATTTATGTTCTTTTTGAGACAGGGTCCACTATGTAGTTCAAGCTGGCCCTGATCTCTTTATGGTACCCAAGCTGGCTTCAAACTCATGAGGCTTCTCCTGCCTCAGCCTCCTGAGCACCGAGATTGCAGGCACCACGCTGACCTTTAATCGTATTTGAAAGATACCTCCTCATACCACGCTTTATTCAAAATAATGGTCACACTGCAGTGAACAAAGACAGGCCAAAGTGCTCTGCTTGTTAGTAAAAAGAGCAAGAAGTAACCAGAAAGTCAGGTGTTGGCACGTGGTGTGAACCACTGCTGGGGACTGCAGCTTGCACACCCGTGCGTGTGTCACATCTAACGGCAGCAGCTTGGGGATGGCATTTGGCAGTGTGGGGGCGGGGGCTCTTTGGCAGCAGGGATTTGGGCTTCCGTAGGGTTGGAGGAACAAGGACATATTGCAGTTATTAAGACAGGAAATGATTCAAGTTGGGATAAAAGTTTTTAGCACTGGAGGAGAGACGGAAATAGAACCGCTTGAGCAGGACAATAGCTCAATTTCTGAGTTTACGTAAAGAATGTTGTGAAACTGCTTAGTGCAAGCCTGGCCTCTGCTCCCCTGAATTCTCTCATTATCTTGAGGGACTGTTTGGATTTTAATTCTGGTAGTTCTTCAGGATGTTGGCCGAGTTTCCCGCCCCTAAGAGCCCGGGTTGTTTATGCATTTCATCCTTGGCTACTTCAGGGCTGAGTGTTTGTGCTACAATACCCTGCTTTTTAAGTGTGGTTTGGCTGGTGCTTTTGGCATGAGGGACGCGTCACTTGCGCCCGAGGTACTGGCCCCCTCTGCCAAACTCTCCCAACCCAAAATGACACTAGGCTGCGTTCACCCCAGTAACATCAACTACACATTTGTGTAGTTCTGTTCTGTGAAAATGCGGAGGTACGCGTGGAATTCTTATCTCAGCAACTCCTCGGTGTAACAGCAGGGCTTACCGTGCGGTTTCCTATATTCAAAACCCCAAGTAAGGGCCAGGGAGATGGCTCAGTAGAATAAGTGCTTCCCTGGCAAGCGCGAGGGTCTGAGTTCAATCCCCGGTTCTGCCAAAAAGGAAAACAACAACAACAACAACAACAACAAAACCCAAGTAAAATATGCACATATAACTGATATCTTGTGGGTAATATCGCTTCTCAATGCAATGTTTCGCATAACTTACAGCCACCTGATAAGATTGGAATGGTTAAGGCTGGCATGGGTCGCTCCAGATGGGAACTCACTGTGGTGTGATGCAGTCTGAGAAATGTGTCCTTCTGCGATGCCGTCATTGCGCAGACGTCCCAGAGCCTGTTTGTGCGGAGCAGGGAGGCCAAGCCGTGGCCCGGAGTAGAGGCTCGCGGGACCACCCCTGCATATGTGGTCAGTGCTTCGCGGCACGGCCTTGTGCTGTGGCGCGGGGCTATGCTATTACGCTGCCACGGAGCAAGGCAAGCTGTAGGAGCCGCGAAGTGACCTGCTGCGCACCCGCACATACGCCAGGGCAGGGTTGGGGGCTCAGCCGAGGCACAGGGTGGAGAGGTGTGGCCCCATCATGCCCAGGAGCCACCGCCCTGCCCTGGCGCCGCCAAGGCTGGGAAGCGAGCCTCGAGATCCCACCCACATTAGGGTGGTTTTGCTTTGCAACAGTGACCCCGGGTTAGGGTCGGTGAGGAGCAGGGAAAGCAGCGAGTGACCGAGTGACCGAGTGACCGGGCCGGCGAGGACCCCCCTGCGGGGAGGACGCAGAGCCGCCTGCAGCTCTTTTCTCGGCCCGGTCTTGGCCAGGCCCGCAGCTCTCTGGGGCGATTTACTGTCTATAAAACAAGGACGGTGCACTGCTGGCGCTGGCCTGGCTCCGAGTGGGGTGTGATACCAGGATGTCTAACGGGTGGCCGGTCGCCTAGCGCGCTGACGCTGTTGCTTTTCCCTCCTGCATTTGTGGTTGTCTATTGGGCATGGGCCATCCGCGAGCTAAGAAAGCCGCGACAGAGGAAAGTGGAAATGGATCGGTGGCTCCTCTCGTCCCCTGGAGGATTCAGGTGGACTTGCGCAGCCTGAAACAGCAGCTGAAATCTCAGGGGTGGCTGAGAGGGGCCCCTCGCGGGCTGCGGCAAAGCCTGGGTCATGGGGGAGCAGCCAGGCCTGAGGGCGTCTGTCCCTCCCCCTTCTCCATTTGTCCGTTGCCCTTTCCCCTGGGAGGAAGTTTCCATGACCTGCCTCTACAGTGGGCTCTACAGAACCGGGGGACAGGATGGGAGCAGCACATCGCAGGCGCTGGTCCAGGAGCTTTCTCACTCCTGAGAGTGGCAGGGTGCTCATGAGCTCTGTGGGCATCAGCTGTATCAGCGGTGAAAACTCAGACGTTAAAAGAAAATCTGATGGGCCAGTAAACATACCAATAAATATGCCTGTTCAGGTAAAATAATATTTCTCTTAAAAATAATTATATTTTAAAAACAAATTCTAGAAGAGCAGCAAAATTGGTTTACATTGTTTTAAAACATTTTTCATGTTTAGCCCACCAAGAGGCAGTTGAATTTTTCTGTCTTCTTCTACATTTGATCTTTGAATTGTCACATATCTTGTAGCTTCTGGAAAATCTCCTGAGAATGCATGTGAGAGAAGAGTGTGCAAAAAGGCACATTCGGACTTTGAATAACCTCAAACTCTTTCTTCAAGGTACTTGAGGCCTTTGAGCTTTTCTGTATAATTTTTATTTTTTTTTCTTTTTCTTTTTTCCATATTATTTGTTTTTTTTAATTTTTTATTGAGAAATAAATATGAGTGAGACAGTTTCACAGCTGATTAATAGGACAGTTTTGATAATCAATACATTGTACATTGTTATCTTCTTAGTGGCTATCCATAGTACAAGAAGCAGACAGGATATTCTGTCCAAACACTGTTAGTACACCTCTTTCTTCTCATGGAATTAAGCAAAAGTAGCTATAAATTTATCCTAACTATTTTGTATACATAAATACAAACTGATCATTCCTTTGTATCCTTTTTTAAAATTTTGTCCTGTCAGAGGTGAATATTCTATTGGCATCTAAATACTATAAGTGTTTGAATTCAACTAGACAATCTAACACTGTCTAGCAGTCTATATTAGTGGGTTATACTCAGAAGTTATTGACTTGAGCCTTTTACAGCTCATCCTATTAATATGGATTTACTTTATATACTTCATTTTTATACTTTTCTGCTGGATGGTTAAGACCAAGATATAGCAAGACCTATATAGCAAGGAATATAACTTTTATATCTGATAAGGTCAGCCAAGTACTCTCAGGATTTATCCTGTAGCCCTGCACCGCCTTTTGTACATCCTTTTGTCAGTGTCTGACATGAGGATGTCACGGCCATTGCTTGACCAATTTACTCTCTGTGAAAGCTTGAGAAAATGTTTTTTCTCTCCATGTGACTCTCCCCAGGCTCACTTTACATCATCGAACACATTTCTCTGTGGCTCCATAATCTTCTTGATCAGAAAATTTGGAGCACAGCTGAGTTACATGTTGTTACAGTACAGGTTCTCCTTGTATAATTAAAAAAATTTTTTTCTAGTTGACACATAGAACTGTACACACTTCTAAGGTAGAATGTGGTGTCTTGGTGAAGGTGCACAGCCCGTGTTGCTGAGATCAGGGTGAATGGTGAATCATCACCTCAGACATAGGCCATTTCTTAGTGTTAGGGACGATCAGAGTTTTCTTTAGTAGGTTATTTAGGGAAAGAGACAATTAATGGTTCTCAGGCACAGTTACCCTGTGGTGCTAGGGACCTTAGACACTGGTCTTCCCTTCCAGAGGCGCCTGTTCCCATGAAAGACCTTGTGTCCCCGCCCCTGTTCCTACCCCATCCACCCTCCTGGCCTCTGGCACCTGCTGTTCTTTTCTCTGCTTCTATGAGATCAAAGTTTGTGGCTCCCACAAGCAGTTGAAAACATGTGGCCTCTGTCTTCGTATACCTCACTTATTTCACTGGGAAGAATGCCTTCCATTCCCATCCACACTGCTAAAAATGATCATGTTCTCTCTTTTTTTAATAGCTGCGTAATTATTCCATTGTGTGCAGATATTGTACTCTCTTCCTCTGTTAATAAGCACCCAGGGGCTGGTGAGATAGCTCAGTGGACTAAAGATCCTGATTAGGCAAGCTTAGGTGAGTACAGGGTCCGAGGTTCGATCCCCAGCATCACATGCTGCACCGGCCCTGCCCCCAGAGTAAAAAAAAAAAAGCACCCAGTTTGGTTCCAGATCTTGGCTTACAGACTGTACTAAAATCTTCAGTAATAGTCTTGGAATATTCTCAGAATTCCCCCTTTATTTCTCCTTTCTGGTGTTGAACCAATGGCTAGTGCTAATGACTCTTCCTTCCAAATTCTTGGGTTCTCTGGCCTGCAGGCATCTTCCCCTTTCCCTTTCTCCCTCCTTCCTCTCTCCCCACCTCCTCACAGCTCTTCTTTCTGCTCCACTCGCAGGCACAGCCACAGGAGCCTTCCCTGCTGGCCCCGGCCTCCTCACTGGATCCTCTACCCCAGGATCCAACCGTGTCGAGGCAGCTCCTCTTAGCTGGTGTTGTTCTCAGTGCAGTTCCCTCCCCAGAAGCCTTGGTCTTGGCTAGCATTGATTAATTCTGTATTATGTTGTCTTACAAAGATTTTAAGAATGTTTCCAACCTGCATTGAAAGAAAATATTTTTGATCAGCATAATGAATGCTGTTGTAAGAAACCGTGAGCCCATTTCTGCTGCCTCCACAGTAGCATAATAGGGTCTAGACTTGATCTATCACCGGAAACAGCCAAATAACTGGTCAAAACATACAAATCCAGGGTCTCTAAGAGGTTAGAAGACACTCTCAAAGGACCATGGCCCTTAAGAGGCAAGAAAGAAGTGGGTGAAGCCATGGTGGCTGTTTGCTGATGTGAGTGTCAGGCCTCAGCACAGGGCAGGTGACCCAGTATCAGTTCTATCCAAACTCTTTCAGAAAACTGAGAAGAAATAAAATCTCCTTAACTCCCACATCTCCCCAGTTGTATGTAGCTAGGATCACCTAGCTATCAAAATGAAATAAGGCACCTTGTTTTCCCCCAAATAAGAACAAATTGGAGAGTAAACTTCAGGTGTGGTTAATACCTAGTAATTACCACGGTGATGGTGAGTATCGTGCAGGAGATGGTACTTCACTGTCTTGCTACGTGGCTACTCTGTAATAGCAAGTACGGCCAGGAGAGGCTGAGTAGGGCTAGCATTTTAAAAGATCATTTATTTATCTATCTATCTATCTATCTATCTATCTATCTATCTATCTATTTATTTGGTACAGGGTCTCACTACACAGCTCAGACTCGTAGTGATTCTCCTGTCTCAGCCTCCCCAGTGCTAGGATTACAGCCATATAGCCCCACGCCTGGTTTCAGTGGCCAGCACGGCACACCATGGTTCCCTGGCTGGCATAGCATGAGGTACTGGGGATTGAACCCAGGTCTTTGCTCTTGCCAGGCAGGCGCTTAGACTGCCAAGCTGTCTCCCCAGCCCCTGAGCTAGGATTTTTGATCTCCAGTCAGGTTTTACATTCAGGGAAACACACTATAGAAAGAAAAGTACAGATTGGTATTCCTGTGTTCCTCATTCCTCATGAGCCCAGGCATAAGAATTTTAAATAGAATACTGGTAGATAAAAATACAATATATAAAAAGCCAAAAACATCATAACTAGATAGGCCTTATTTCCAAAATGTAAGATTGGCTTAGCTTTGGAAAATCAGTAAGGGCAAATCATCATATTAATAAAACTTTTTATTAATAAACTCTTATAGCCATCTCAGTAGATGCAGAAAAAGCATTTGTCAAAATCCAACAGCAATTCCCAGTGAACCTCTCAGCAAATTAGGACTAGGAAGAAATTTCCCCAATCTGCTGATGAGTACCTGAGAAAACCTACAGCTGACGTCGTTCCGCATGGAGCCAGCCTGCGTAAGGCAGGGGCACAGCGAGGTGGCCCACGGTCTCCAACTCAGTGTTGCCCCAGAGAAAAACAGTTCAGGAAGAGAGATTCAAGCCACGGATAGCAGAAAGGAAGCCGCACTTGCTGTTTGGTGTTCTGTGTCTCAAATCCCATGGAATGGATGCAGAAGTTAGCAGAGACAATAAGTGAGGTGACAAGGTCAATATTCAAAAATCAGTTGTACATCTTTTTGGTGCACTAACACTGAACATTCAGAAACTGAAATGCCCAAGAAACTGAAATGAAAAAACCAATAACTTTTGCAATAGATCAATAATGCCCAGACCTCAGGGCTAAATCATACTGAAGATGTGTGGGTCTGTCTACAAGGTGGCAGTGATGTCAGAGGCCACCCTGCTCCCTTCCTTTCTGACCCCTGCTTCCTTACAAAGTCCCCTCTTCACCAGCCCACAGCAAGGAAACTGCTCCTAGCAACCAGCAGCAGCATCCTGCAGCCAGGCTTTCTCCACCGAGGCAGGTTCCTCCTACTGTGGGGGCTCTGGATTCTGGGCACCTGTGCTTCTTTTCTGTGGCCGCCTTTTCCTTCCTAGACGTGCTGGGTCATTCTTGTCCTGCCTGGACTCAGAAAGGAAATTGCCAAATTACTGCACAAGCGCACAGTTAATATGGGGTGGGGCCTACGTACCAGGAGAGTGATGATGAGTTTTTATCTTAGAAAGTAAAAGAGAATGACAAAAATGTGGGGCATAGCATGACTTTATAATTGTATTTGCTGACATAATTACACCTCCAATCCTCAGCCTTTTATTTTTAACCCAAAGGCAGTGAACAGCCTGCGGCCAGTTTCAGGGCCCTGTGGCTGGCGAGCCTATCTTGCCCTGCTGGAAGCCCTGCGGGGGTCGAGGGTGTTTGAGGTAAGGAGATAAGAGACGCTTTCCGGCCTCCCCCACAGCTAGTTCTTACCGTCTGGATTTTTATCTAGTTGAATCTTTGTCTTTGAGAATAAAGAACAGAGATTCTCCACTCCCCCAAAATACACAAGGCCCTATCTCTGAAGATCTTGCTTTATGTTTACTAGCAAAATTAAAATATAGACATGAGATTATGAAAGTACACAGCATTCTATGAAGGACTGTAAAGGAACTGCGGGAAGGTACAGATTGAGCGCACACTAGGGGGAGGGAGCCGGCCGGAGTGGGCGGAGCCAGCAGGCATGGGCTGAGTGCTGACCTCAAGGACGGAGAAGAGCGTGGAGGACTCTGGTCCAGGCATAGATTTAGAGCAAATACCTTGTCCGTTTTGGATGAAGACCAGCTTCCTGGAGGCCCGGCGTTGTTCAGACTTTAAGCAGCCATGTCCGGAGCAACATTTCACAGTGATCCAGGATCCTAAGATTATTCAGGGTGGCAGCCACTAGCCAGGTGCAGGTCTTGAGGTCTTGCAACGTGTTAGTACAACCGAAAAAGTGAATTTTAAATTTTATTTAATTTAAAATAGCCAGATGTTTCCAGAGTTGGCATGTTTTATGGCACAAGTGTAGGGGAACAAGAGAGGGAACCTTGGCAGCTACTTCCTGAGAGCCCACAACAAGGTCACACTCAGAATATCCTTTGTCCTGCTAATCTGATGCAATCTGCACCCCCAGTCTTTCGTCACTAATAAGGAGCTGAGATGAAGCACTGCCACTGTCGTAGCCCTTGGAAGAACTCAGCACTTAGGGTTCTTTACCTGCCCAAGGGCACTGCCAGCTTAGGTTCTAGACCATCAGCTGAGTTCATTGACAGGTCTAACCCTCCTAGAGTAGGAGCAGCTCAGTGACCCCAGGGCTCAGAAGGCGGCAGTATGCCCTTCAGTATATAAAGCAAAGAAACAATCAGGGAGACTGTAGCTCCCTGTCCCCATGCTGGGGCCCAAGGCCGAGAACCAGCGACCCACCCTCATCCTCCATCCAGCAGAGTGGTCATGGGTAATAGTGGATACTGCTGGACAGCAGCTCCCTGCTGTTGAGCTGCGGCCAGGAGGCTTAGCATGCAGAAAGATAAGAGAAACAGGTGGAAGTTAATATAATCTTTGGGCATTGGGGAAATGGTCCAAGAAGCATGACATACCTGCGCAACGGGAGTTTCCTTGTTCTTCTAGTGGTAGAGGTAGTGGTGTGTTCCTTCAGAATGGAGATTTTCCTCTTACGGGTTGTACTGTTTCTTAGTCGTTGAAATGACATTAGAAACTTCATTATCCAGGTAGGTAGCATTTTCTTAAGTATGTAGTTAGAGCTACTGCTTTTACTCAAAATAATATGCACAAAACAAAATCTATTTGGCCATGTCATAGTTCTCACTTTCCTTTTGTTTGCTATTGAGATCATTCTAATAACAATCTTAAGGCACGCCCTTGTGATGGGACAGTTCTCAGGATGGGTGTTGTTTCCACTCTGACATGCTAGGCTGACTTTGTATGGCGCAGGACGTACTGCAGGGAGCTATGACACATTCTGGAGTATGGTCATGTTTTTAACTATTGTGCTAAAGTGACTGTGAAATTTTGTGACTTAAAGCAGCAATGTTGTTTATGACTTGGTGCGTTAATGGGCGCTCCGGTGGGTGGTTCGCATTCAGAGCCTCTCGAGTGGATGCAGTCAGGCAGCTGCTGCCTGGAGTTGGTGGGGCTGATGCCCAAGCTGGTGCGCATCCAAGACCGGAGGTGACTCTGGCTGGGAACAGGAGGGCCAGCATGTGGGTCCCACACAGCCTGGGCTTTCCACCCAGGACAGTGATACTTCCTACCTAGAGGCTCCGGGCACCACGGGTTTGAAGAACAGACAGGACCTGGAAAGTTCTATGATTAGGCTCATAGATCCCAGAAAGCCAGTCCTGCCTTCTTTTGTTGACTAATAGAGATCAGCCCAGATTCAAGGGGAAGGCAGTTACACTTCGCTCATAAATTGGACAAGGAGACATGCAGTAGGGCTGCTCTAAGTCAAGAAGGAACTGTCTTTTACCATAGTGATCATTTCAAAAGAAAACCACCCGGAGAGAAGACTCTGGCGCTTGTGTGCAGAAGGAATCACAGGGTTGGAGGACTCCAATGTGAAGGTCTAGGTCTGGGCAAGTGAGCTTGTGGAAGAGTGAGAATATGTAGGAGCCAGTCACAGAAACATGCAGGGCAGCCACGATGGTGGAACCGCCTAGAACCACAAGGGTAGGAGTACTAAATTAGAAATGAATTCACAGAGGTGCATACTTTGTCACACGTCTGCCACATGGCTGAGCACAGAAGTTTCATGTGGCTCATCCTGAATGGCAAGGGAATGTTGGGAAGGGCTGCCTGTTCTATTATGGGTGCTTTTAGTTTTTTTATGTCAAAGCCGTCATACAACAGAAGACAGACTGTGCATGCATGCGTGCATGTGTGTGTGCGCATGTGTGTGTGTGTGTGTGTGTGTCGCCCTGTCATTGTGGCAGGGCCGGGAAGTCACAAGGTCTATCTGCTTCTTGCTGTGCTGTTTCTGTACTAACTTGTGACACAAAGAGGGCACAAGAGGCTTGTTTTGTGCAGTCATAGAACAACAGTAACAGAACAACAACAACCCTGGCCTGTCTACTTTTCTTGCCTCTCATCAAGGAGTTTAAGAAGTGGTTTGTTGCCTTGACAGTCTTGTGATGTGCGCTGCATTCTCACTGGCGCTACTCTCAGTTCGCTGTGGCTTTGGGCTTGGTAAAGGGCTTACAAAACCAGAGAAATGTGAACAGAGGGCTGATCACAGGAACCCACGACCACTGCTCAGGGTCACGGACACGCTGAGCTGATCAAAGCTGAGCGGTTGCAGTGGGAGGGTATGAGAAACACAGGTAGGAGAGTGGCTGTTGGAGGTCAGTGGATGGCAGATGTGCAAGGGGAGCGGAAGAGCGGGGCCGTCAAGGAAGCCCATCTGGGACAGCGGTTTCGGTCTGTGCTGTGGTTCCGTGAGAGATTGCAGGCAGCTCCCTAAATAGCATCAATAGGTGCAGCAAGTTCACAACCGCAAGGCCCCACGTGCAAACAAGTAATACTCTTTATTTCTCTACGATTGAATTCACCTCTGCTTGTGAATATGAAAAATGTATCCTGGGTCCAGAGTTGTTTTGTTGTCACTGGCTCAAGATCCAGTTTTGTTCAGAATTTCTTCCCTCTTTTTGCTCTGGGTAGAAGCCTTTGGGGGTGCTGGGGTGAAGGAGACAGGTGACCAAGGGCTGCCAGGCCTCTGGAGGCCCGTGGGTCTATGCTGGGCTGCAGTCACCCTGGGCCTTCCAAGTTCTCTACTTGAAGGGCTCTGTAGGGTCCTGGCTGCTTTGCTGCACCCTCGGAGAGGCGCTAGTCGTGTGAGGCCCAGGCAGGAGCACTGCACGGCTGATGCTGGACACCCAGGGCTCCCTCCAGAGACGCTGTGTGGGTTCTCTCCCTCGGAATTCCTTACTGATCTCTTCCCTTGGAGGAGGCCAGGGTTTGTCTTGTTTGGTGGTGGAGGGTAAGGGATGTGGGCCACCTCTCAGGGACTTTCCAGAGTCTGAGGAACACTAGCCACGTCCCTCTGTTCCTGTTCTTCACATCCTCTGGTTGACTCTGCCTCTCTGAGTCTGAGTACAAAACCAGGTTGACACTTTCACATGTTCTTCCCTACTCCATGGGTTACGATTCCAGCCCTGGCCTCGGGGTTGCTGGGAGCCAAGCACAGAAGTGCTTTTCCCTTCTAGCCCTTGAGCCTAGTGATGGTGGATATAATAAACAATCCTTCCAATTCTTCTGCTCATGGGAAATGCTTCACACATGGATCATGTTGCATGGTGGGGGTGACTTTGTGTCCTGTGCATGGTTAGAGCGCCCGCCCCCAACACAGGGTCTGCGGAGCTGAAAAGCTTCACAGGTAGGGGTAGGACAATGGCGCTGGGGGCAGATGGAGACGGATGAGTCTCCTGAATGCTAAGTTTGCAAAGGCGGCGTGGTGGTTCAGGGGGTTCTCTAGAAGGTGTCTGGTGTCTGAAGGGGCTCCTGCTGTTTATAGAAAGGTTTTGTCTGAGACAGTGAGGTCACATCTTCAGCAGATAATGATTTTAGTTGTGCCTTTTGCTGAAACACAAGAATATGTCCTGTGTGTCTGTGTACTGCAGCAGCTGAGCAGAGGCCAGGGGTGACAGTCTCCAGCCCAGAGGTCAGTGAGGGGAATGCCCCATAAGTCATCGGAGCAAAGGAGACAGCACGGGACAGAGTTAGGGCAAGCGCCCAGAACGGTGGGAGGAAGGAGGAGGTGACTTCAAGGTGCCAAGTGAGATGTTCAAGGCTATATGATTAGTAGGGGGGAGGAGGGGTGTCAGCCTATTGCTGGGACAGGATACTGCCGCCCACACCTTTAAGAGGAAAGGTTTAATTTTGCTCTCGGTTTCCATGGGCTCAGGCCATGGCAGAAGCATCGCGGCTGGAAGGCGTGGGGGAGGAAAGCTGCTCAGTCTGTGGAGGTCAGGAAGCAGAGCAGGGGAGCAGTGTCAGAGGGGGAGGGGCCGAGGGTTGGAGACAGGCCTCCAGGGCTGCCTCAGCATGCCACCCGGCCAGCTAGGTATGTGCTTTAATCTCCCAGGTGGCTCCCAAGCCGGTTAAGTGGACACAATCAAGATGCACTGTCATAGTAGGGGAGATCTTCAACTCTTATGACTGTGGGGGGACGGAGGTATTTGAAAGTCCCATCTGACTGCAGAGAACTATGCCCAGCAGGACACTTGGGGCAGGATTGGGGGAGAAAGGGCCGGCCAAATAGCTCGGCAGATTAATTCACCTGCTTAGGCAGATGCAGAAGCCAGGAGTTTGATCCCCAGGCCTGCCATGCCAGCCCTGCCTCTGGGGTGTGCTGAGATGGCAACTGAGACTAGGCGTGGTGGCATGCACCTGTAATCCCAGCTCTCAGGAGGCTGTAAATAGAAGGATCACTACAAGCGCTATCTATGCAGTGAGACCCTGTAGACCCTGTCCTAAATATGAAAAAAAAAAAAAAAAAAAAAAGGATTGGGGGAGGGGGTCACTGCTTTAGAGAAAAGAAAGACGAGTTATGACATCTGTCTGGGGTCCTACTGGAACCCTGGATTTTGAGGCCTACTTTGATGACAGAAGACCCTAATTCAAAAAAAAAAAAAAAAAAAAAA
>NW_004524628.1:8034661-8052447 GCF_000260255.1 Octodon degus
AAAAAAAAAAAAAAAAAAAAAGAAAGAAAGAAAGAAAAAAGAAAAAAGAAACTTTGTTTTTATTTCTGCTTAACAATGCACATGAATCCCACTTTTTGCTTGTCAACTGCTCCACAAGCCCCAGTACATAAACGGCCAGAGGCGTGTGCACTGGCCAGCACAAGGCTTCAGCCGTGTCCTGTGGCATGAAGCTGGGCCCGCCATTCGGGGGCTGAAGGAAGTGGCTGTCAGCTGCACACAGAGCCCTAGCACCAGTGCAGATGCTGAAAGGGCCAGCTGTCCGCAGCCCTGACCACACAAGGGACTCGCTGGAAACCTGAAAATCTGCCCCAGGGCTCCAGTCCTGACTGAGCTGGGCAGCTCTGGGCTGTGGCTGAGCTGGGACAGCTAAGGAATTCACACACAGCTGGCTGCCTGGCGCAAGCCTGCTGCCCTGAGACAGAGGAACCTGCCACACCTCTGGACACAGGCAGAACATAGACTGTCACCGTGCCAGGCCACATGAGGGCTTCTGTGCTCCCTTACAGCAGCCTGGTCCCTTCCACTTTCCTTCATCCTGGCATTGCCAAGGTCAGCCAGGGCACAGTTCCTGAGGGGCACAGGAGGGGGCAGCTGGGGTGGCCAGGGCCTGCAGGAGCAGCCTGAGGCAGTGGGAGGGAGGTGCATGCTGGGAGGACGTCCAGGAGGAGGAGGCGAATCAGGCCCGCACCATGGGGCACGGGTGGGAGGGGAGGGGTGGGGCAGAGCTGTCTCCAGCTGCAGATCCTGGGCGGCTGCTGGACTCAGAACCTCCCTGCCGGCCCTCCGCCAGTCCCTTTTCCACCTGGACCTCGGGCATTGCCCAGTTTTCTGGGTGTGATTTCTTAGGTGCACAGGGAGCCCTTGGAGAAGCGGGAGTTTGGTTTGCCCCGTTTGGGTTTTGCTTCCTTTGGTCCTGGAGATAGACCCCAGGGGCACTCCTACCCTGAAAATGAAAAGCACCCAGCCTTCGCCGTTTTCCACTTGGAGACAGTGTCTCCTAATCTGCCTAGGTGGGGCTCGAACCTGCATTTCTCCTGCTCCACCTCAGGAGTAGCTGGAATTGCAGGGTAGCTCAGTCTTAAATTTGAAAGCGTAGTCAGCCTGGTATCAGGATGGCAGGGCTTGTAAACTGCTTTTTCAACCCTGCGCACAGAACACTGACCACGAAGCCCAGGGCTACAGACCCGCCTGCTGGCCGCGCTGCGCTCGTCTGCGGGCCTGTCACCTCCCAGCCCCTCGCAACGCGGGCTGTCAGGAGTCTTTCCCAGAAGAGGAACGAGGTGCAGAACCCCAGGTCTTCAGTTCTGGAAGCCGCGGGCCGCAGGCGTCGCCGAGCCCCAACTCCGGGCTCCCTGGGGACTCCGCCCTTCGGCCGCCCCACCGGGACACGCCCCCTTTCCGGCCCGGTCCCTGCCCCTTCTCCGCTCTTCCCCGCCCGCCTCACCGCTGGGCCACGCCTATTCCCCCGCCTATTCCCCCGCCCCAGCCAGGCCCCACCGTCCTAGCAGAGCTGGATTCGTGTGCGTGTGCGGCGCAGGGCGCAGAAGGCAGCGCGGCTGCAGAGGGGTGCCGTGGCCCACACCCCAGGAGGATGTGACCCACAGGGCCAGTGCCACCGGGGCAGCGATCGCGCCTCCCATGGGGCGGCCCAGGTAGGAGAAGGCTGGAGGGGCCCGGATGGGTCAGACTAGGGTGGCGGCCTGGACTGGATACCGGGGAGGGTCCTTCCCCAGTGACTGCAACTGACAGTGTTTATCGTGTGAGGGACGATGGTGCGGTCTCTGTATCTGTCCCTGACCCTGACACTGACCCTGCCTGTCCCTATCAGTCTGTCTCAGACCCTGTCTCTGTCCCTAGCCCTGCCCCTGTTTCTGGCCCTGTCCTATGTAGCAGAGACCTTTCCTGGATTCTGGGTTCTGGAGGTTTGTTTAGGACAGGCGTGTGCAGGTTCAGCTGGGTCCACACTGTCCGTCTTAGCCTTAGGCTAGAAGACAGATAAGCAAAGCTGGGGAGAGAGAACTGGTCTTTGCAGAGAGAAAGGGACCAGGAGGCAGAGTGAGAGGAGCGTGGGGCCTTAGAAGAGTGGACTGTGCTGTGTCCTCGCACCAACTCCCCGCCCCAGGAGCATGGTCACTACTTACTGTGGCATGTCCTCATAAAAATCAAAATGAAAAGCAAAAGAGGAGCAGGTCTCCTGCCCAAGGCAGGGGAGGGCCCATGCAGTCCCTGCAGATGGCAGAGGAGGTGGCAGGTAGGCAGACCCGCGGTGCACTGTGGTCACGCATGTAGGAGCCACCTTCTGTGCACCCTGGCCCTCATTGTCCTGCAGTCTGGTGAGAGGAGCAATCGGCTGGTTTTACAGCCAGGAACAGAAACCTCAACAGGCGACTGACTGGCCGGAGGCCGGCACCCAGAAGGAGGGAGAGACATGTCCAAGCCCCAGGGATTGTGAGCCCTGCACCTGGGCAGGGGGTGTGCCCTGCGGGTCCACCCTGCGAGCTCTGAGGGTCCCTGGGGTGGGGACAGTGAGTGCTCAGGGGACTGGAACATCACTGCACATCCTTGAAGCAGCTGAGAGGTTGGGTGCTGTGTGAGCGACCGCTGCTGGTAGAGAAAGGGGAGTGAGGTCCAGTCAGGCTCACGGTGAGGCCTGGGTCTCCCTGCGTTGGTGCTCAACTTCAGCACAGTGACTGCAATGGGGAACGCCAAGGAAAGTCCGGGTGGTACTGGGGGTGTTTGCTGTCTGTTCCCCCAGCTCCCTGAGTGGCTGGCGGGGTCTTATTTCTCTAAGAATTTTAGTTTGTTAGCACGCTGGGTAGTGTTTTACTGAGCCTGCCATGTCCTGTCTTACACTGACTGCTGTGCACCTTTGGGCTGGGGATTCCTTGGGGCAGGGCCATGTGGCCCTGCTGGGCTTCCACCCTCTTGGGCAGGCACAGGAGAAATGCCAGGGGCTCGCCCACTGTTGGCTGCCCAAGCAGTTCAAGAGGGAACTTTCACCATGCTGGGTGGTGCACTCTGAGGCTGAGACAGGAGGATCACTGTGAGTTCAAGGCCAGCCTGGGCTATAGAAGCAAGTTCAAGGCCAGCCTGAACTGCATAGTGAGACCCTGTGTCAAAAAAAAAAAAGAAAAAAGAAAAAAGAGAGAGAGAGAGACTTTCAACTTCACTCTTATGTGACCTTGACAGAGCAGGTCCACACTTCCTATTTCTAATACCCTTCTGTGTCCTGTGTGGTATGATGTGTCGCTTAGTTGTTCTTTACTCTTCAGAGATGAGTGACATCTTTTGGGTGAGTCTTTGGCTATTGGTGAGACCCTACGGGATATCAGATTCACTTCTTCACCAAGCAGACATGCACTGAGCGTTCACTGCAGGTTAGGCTCTGTAGCAGGTGCGGGGATGGAGAAGGACCAGAACCAGTGGCAGTCCCTGTGCAGCTGTGGACATGCACCTGGCTGCGCAGGCAGGAAGAGAGCCTGCTGTATGATGCATCTGCGGGAGGGGCGTCTGTCCGCTTGCAGGTGGAGGTCTGCGAAGGCAGCGTCTCCTCAGTCAGAGAGTCAAGCTGGCCATGACCTCTTCAGAGGAGAGAAGCTGTCAGGCGCCCGTGGGGCTACCTCCTCGCCAGCTGCTGCGTTGAGCCGTCCTGTCCTCCGGGTAGTTAGCAGGCTGGTGGTGCAGGCCGAGGATCTGCAGCGCCAGCAGCTTTGTCCTCTGATCGCCTGCCATGGCCCCAGGAGATGCCGTCTCCTGCCACACCTAACACTTGAGTGCCGAGGGACCTGGAGCCCAGGGAGCTCAGTGGGGATGGAGGACATGGGCTTCCTCAGGGTCCCTGGTCCCCTGCGCACCTGGGACTCTGTGCTCTCACCTGGGGATGCACATCACTGCCGTGCACATGCAGAGAGGCAGCACACCTGGGCAGTCCTGCTGCTTTAGACAGGATTTACAAGATGCCGTAGATGAAAAGAAGGAAAGAAAAACAATGAGCGACGAAGGGGAGTGGAAACAAGGCGGGAAAGGCATGCAGCTAAGGCTGTGTGACTTGGGCTCCTGTAGAGTACCCCGGTGGGCGGCAAGAGCTGAGGGCAGTCGCCGCCCCACCCCTGCCCGCCACCGTGGCCTGCCAGTGCACGCTGAGAGACCAGTGAGTGAGTGCTCTGTGGTGGCTGGGCACACATGGTTTTAAAGACCCCAGTTGGTTCTGCTTACGGATGAGGTGGGCACCACAAGTGGCTTTCTTGTAGGCAGTAGGAGACAGGTCCTGGGAGGCCCTCGCTGTCACTGTCTTCAGGACGAAAGTGAAATGCTCCTGTGATATAAAGCCTGCCTTGGTACCCAGTCGAGGCCACTTTCTCCAAAGGTCTTCATTACCGAGGTGGAAGAACAGGATTTCGGCGGTCTCTGGGAGGAGCCAGCACCAAGCTAGGGGGGCCACAAGCGCAGTGTAGTGGCTGTGGACAGGAGGGGTCCGCAGCCTGCTCTCTGCAGGTTTGGCTTCCCAGCCTCGAGGACTAAGGGGAGTGTGGCAGGGACTCCTGACCAAGAGGTTAGACCTACTTTCCACCCCCGTGCAAACCTGGCTCCTTCCTCCTCATGAAAGTATTTTAAAACACCATGTTTGTAACTGTGAAGACATGACAGAATTTACAACACAACTTTTAAAGCTCAGTGTCATATCTGGATGGAAAGAAGAGATAGGAGTGCTCTGTGTTAAGGTGGCGTATCTGAGGTGGACAGGATGGGACAGGGCGTGGCTAGGACCTTGCAGGGCTGCCTGGCACTTTACCCGGACTGACCACAGGTGGTCGCAGGGCAGCCCTCTCTTGGTCATCACAGTGGCTGTACTCCTAAAACATTCAGAATGTGGAAATTGTGGTAGTCACACCCATCTATATAAATATGGATTGGAGTTAGTGGCTGGGCTTCAAACACTGTAAATATGATTTCCTATTGGCATGGGTGTCAGTCAAAGAAGCAGGGGTTGTGGGGCCGCAGCAGGGCCTGTGTGAGTGGAACTGTCTGGTGGCATTTGAGATGTCTCACACCTGTGGCCTCTGCCCCTCACCTGAGGCTCATGAGCCAAGGCTCTGTTTCCCCTCAGTTTCTGAAATGATCCTTGGGGAACCACGCCCACCTGTTAAGACAGCTTCCTTCCCAGCATGACCCAGCAAGGGCAGCTGAAGGCCTGGGCTCCTGCAGAAGAGGTGTGGACACAGCAGGGCCCTGGCAGGTAGGGTAGAATCCAGCCCCCTGCTGCTCTGAGGGTCGTGGTTAAAGAGCCACAGCAGAGGTGGCAACAGAAATCAGATCAGTGGATCCTGCCAACATGGGTGGCTACACGGGGCACGAGGGAACTTCAGTGGTGACAGAAATGGTCTGTGTTCTGATGGAGTATTCCTGGAGTATGAAGTTGTCTCAGCTTATGGGATGTGACCAGAATGTGCTTAATATTTAAACTAAAAAAATTATTACAGGGCCAGGGAGATAGCTCAGTAGCATAAGTGCCTGCCTAGAAAGTGTTAGGTTGTGAGTTCAATTCCTGGTACCAGAAAAAAAGAAAAAAAAAGAAAAATTATTACAGCAAAAGACACATTGCCATGAATCCCATAAAAATCCTCACTGCAAGTTCACATATCCCATCCTTCTTGCCACTTTCTGAAGTACTCTTGGAAGTTGTCTTTTTTGAGGGGTTTTTCATGGCTGCCTCAATGGCCTGACTCTATCCAAAATGTTTGTGGTAATTTCTGTTACATAAAATTATGAAAGGTCCTCATCTACTTTATTCACCAAACTAGCACTGGATAGTTTCTGGCTCTTCCCTAGTGGCAGAGTGGCCCTGAACGTGTTTTGAATCCATTCAGGACATCATGGCAGCCAAACTAGAGACCATTTTTGAAGAGAGGGACATTCATGGTAATGTGGCTTTCTCACTGTAATACTTTTGCGTTTACTAAACATTGGTAAACATTCATTGTAGATTTCAACCACAGCTCGTGTAGTATTACTCCCTCCAGGTTTCTGTGTTTCATATCTTACCTTAACAAAACATAGAAAGGAGGCAAATACGAATGTCGCTGTGAAGAGCGCTCGCTCGGGCCTCCTGGTCTCTCCTCAGAGCCCAGCCTGAGGGTTCTGTCAGCTGACTGACGGCTTTGGCCCTTTCCTGGCTGTGGCATCTCACCGCGTGTCGCCGCTCATTTCCTGCTTTGCCCTCAAAGCTCGCGTGTGCTGGTTGATAGCGCTGGTCTTGCGGCTTTGAGGCTTGCGATTGCTGTGCATTTACGCCTCGTGGGACCCCTGAAATCTCTGGCAGTGCTTATCATCCTCCCTATCTGTGTGCATCACTGATCATGAAAACAATCTCCGTGTCGCATCTCTGTGGGCAAGTAAACCCAATCAATCTGATATAAAGTGCAGGCATCTACTGATAGGAGGGTGGCCCGCCCTGGTGTTTCTTGGGATTTCTGAGATAAGCAGTGATTTCTTTCATTCTCTTTGGGGAGGTGGTTTTGCGTGCACATGGCTTTGTGAAGCTTTTTCTCAGGGCCACCATATTGAACATGTAGCTGGGTTACTAGAACGCCTGCCTCTCCACCTTGAGTCTGGGCAGCCCTGATGGACGCGCTGGGTGGACACCGTGGCAGGCAGGGCTGGGTTTCCCTGTGTCTCTTGCCCAGTGGTGTGAGTTCGTGGAGCCCTGTTGATGTGTCCTGTTCTTCAGACTAGGATTGCACAGTGATGACCCCAGTGTTGGCTTCAGGGGATCTTCTTGGTCTTCTTCACCTGATGACTCTCGAGAAGTGGAGAGAGAGCTGGCCTGGCACCCCAGAAGCTCCCCTAGTGGGGGACTTTTTGGGGTCTCCTGCTTTATTTCAGGCAGATGTTGATTTTTCTTCCCACTTCGTAATCTAGCCATGTTTGTTTTAACAGAAAATAACTCCCCTTTCAGAATTCTTTGGGTAAAATCAGTGTCCCCGGATGATGGAGTCTGGGTTCCCTGGTGGTCACAGGTTCTCCAGGTTCTTCTGGTTGAAAAAACAAGGACTCACGGAACTGTACCATTCTCATGTTTTACAAGCATGTGGCTTTGTGGCTTTGCGAGTTTCTTTCAGCCTCATTTTTCAGGCTGACATATTTGGCCTTCCTGTTGAGGCTGGTTAATAGCTCCGTGAATCTTTTTTCTTTCTTTTTGACAGTATAAAAATTTATTGTTATTTTCCTATTTTATTTATTTACTTTTATGATTCCATGCGTCGGAGGCCTCGTCCCAGGTGCTGGGGCCTGTCCTGGACGCAGAGGCACTTGGGATGAAGTCAGCCCTTGGGAAAGGGGATTTCTGGGGCTCCATATGTTCACTGTTAGTCCTTCTGCCTAATTTCCGGTTGTGTAATTTAGTTCCTTTTAGTTTCTCTTTCTGATGCTCTCGTGTCTTAGTCTGATTTTGTGGCTGTAACTGACAGTCCCAGAATGGGTAACTTATACACGGCGGTGGTGTATCGGGCTCCTGGCTCTGGAGGCAGGGAGCCCAGGACCAGCTGTGCGCATTCGTGAGGGCTGCGATACCCGGGCACGGCAGATCCGTGGCAGGGCAGGTGGGGCGCATGGAGCAGGCAGGCCCACTGATGTGGTTGCCAATCCAGTTCCACAAGAGTGAGCACTACCTTCCAGTGGGAGCTGACCCAGTCTTGTGAGAGTAGCATTCATCCTGAACACCCCGAAAACCACTGTCCCCTGACGCCGCCACGGTGGCAATCAGATGTCACCGTGAGTCTTGATGGGGAGCCACCATATGTAAGCCATAGCAAGAAGGACAATGCCCGATCCCTCAAGCACACGACATCACGTTACCAAGTGGCCGCTCTGCATGTTTCCATGTGACACCGGTGTCACAGTGTGGCACGTGCACGTCCCCGGGTAGGTCCTGAGCACCGTCGCACATGGGGATCCCTGCCTGGGGCCGCTTCATGCTGCTGGCTTTGTCATGTGTTGCCACATAAAGTCAGAGTATGCTGCAGTGGGAGGCAGCGCTGCTGGGGCTGGGGGTGACAGAGGTGGGCGCAGCCTCTGGGGGGCAGGCACCCTGCTTGTTCCCATGCTGTGCGGGCTTCACGGGCCTGATGAGGCAAAAGGGAGGAGGATGCGGTGGCCGGCGGACTGGCACTTATCCTTTTTCTTCCCTTTGTCATCTCTTTTACATGAAAGCTTAAGCCTCAACATTGGCACAGGGGGCTGAATCCAGGACTTTTCATTGTTGCTGGTATTTGCTAAAGGTGCAATTTGAATTTTACTCGACACCATTTTTCAAGAACCCACCAGATCAGTAGCTGATGAATGAAGCGCTTTCCTTTGTCTTACGGCCCTTGCTGCCGCTGACTGCCTCAGCCTCCAGCTGGAGCCTCCTCTCTAGACCCTTTCTGGGCAGGACCCCCACCTTCTCCTGTCCTTTCAGTCAGTGCCACCCCCTGGGTGGGTGTTGGATTCCCTCCCTCCTTCTTTCCCTCCTCCCCTTCCTCCTTTCCTTCTGTCTCCCACAGAGTGTACTGTGCTCTGTCACTCCAAGATGTGTGGGCTGAGCCCCTGGCAGGGCATGGGGGAGGGGAGGGTCTGCCTGCCCGTGGCCTTCTGTGGCACCACAGGAGCCCACAGTGCCACCAGCCGCAGCCTGGGCTCACAAAGTTGGAAGGTAAGCCCTGTGCACTGCACCTGGAGACCCTGCATGCTTGTCTGCTCTGGGTGCAGACCAGGAGTGTCTGCAGGGGCTCTGGGAGCAGCTTCTGCGCAGGCTCAGCTCAGAGCAGGTGAGAGTGCCAGGCGCTGCTGGAGAAAGGCGGGGAGGGTTGAGTTCAGGGAGTTCAGTGGAGGCAGCCGGGCTGGGAGGTGGAGGACAGTGTATGTCAGGGGAGCAGTGGGTGCTGCAGGCGACAGCAGTGTGCCTCACAGAGGGGTGCGGATGGTGCTTATAAATATTTAAACTGCTTTGTGTGCACTGGAGACTGAACCCAGGGCCTTTACAAGGAGCTCCAGCTCTGGCTCTTTCTATTTTTTTTACTTTGAGACAGGTCTCACTGAGTTGTAAATTGCCCAGGTTGCCATCGAGAGAGAGAGAGAGAGAGAGAGAGAGAGAGAGAGAGAGAGAGAGACAGAGACAGAGACAGAGAGACAGAGAGACAGAGAGAGACAGAGACTGCATTCCCTCCCCATCCTCACACTCCCCTTCTGTTCTCACCCCTTCTCTTCCGTGGAATCACCTCCCTGCAGTCATTCCAGAGCCTCCTCTGGGCTGGAGATTCCTGCTGTGCTGCGGTGGAACCTGCCTGCCTCCCTGCCTGCCTCCTTCTGGCTCTGAGTGAAGGCTGGGTCTAGGTGTTGAAGCCAAGCCAAGCTCTGTCCTGAGTCAGCCCTCTGAGGGGCAGTGCCAGGTCCCCCGCAGCCGCCTTGCAAGCATGTTAATTGGCCCAAGGAAATGACTCAGGCATGAGAAATGCTCACTCCAAACGCTGGAAGGAAGCTGCAAACCCTTGAAAAGGTCGAGGTGGGCATGCGCCAGGGCGGCGGCTGCTGTGGGTCCTCCTGAATCACCTCACACGGGCGCCGGGTGTCACTGCCCGCGGCAAGAGGGAGAACTAGGACTCCCAAGGTGAAAGGTCCTGATGTTTTGTTCTGCTTTCTGGAAAAGCCCATGTGCTGCGTTCTGTGTGTGCTGAGCGGTTACAGCTACAGAATGAGTTGGGGGCCTTTGGAGCTTGAATCTCGCTCACCAAGTGCTGGGGCGTGTGTAGAAGCCAATTTAGCTCATGGCTCTCAAGCTCATTCCCCATGCTGGTGACTCGACTGCCCTGAAGCGTTCTATCCTAAAGGGCCAAGGGGTGTGGGCTTTGATACTTCAGACTGAGGTCGGCGAACGTGACCAACCCCCCTGCCCGCCCCTTCTTGGTGGGATGCACAGCAGGTATTGGGGACATGCAGCCTGACCATGCAGCCTCAGCCTGTGCTCTTCCTTTCCAGGTGGACGTGGCCCCTAAAGATGTTGATGCCCTTCTGAGAAGCAGGACCCTGGCACAGGACACGGGTCTGGGTCCCCAACCCCACTCCCATCAACAGCAGGCGCCCCGGTCCTCAACTCCAGATGAGACGCCTACCACTGTAGGACAAAGTATTTGGTATTTGGGGGCATATTATTCTTTGGGGGCAGCTCTGAGTTTTTATTGGATTTATTCTTATTTTTAAACTGACCCCTGGCCTCTGTGCCTGTTTGTGGGATCCTGCCCTTTAGGGCAGCGTGGATAGACCCGGAGCACAGGTTGCTAAGTGTAAGAACCCGACACGGGGAGGTAGTACCCGGAGATTTGAAGGAGTTGATGCCAGAGAAGAGGGACTAGTGATGGTCCCCAGACTAGGAAGGAGGGGGCGGGTGGAGGGAGGATCGATCAGACTGAACAAGGAGCCTGTGGGCCTCAGTCCTGGGTCAATGCTGGTGTGGCGTGTGAAACAGGGTCCCCAGCGCGGGCCAGCCCACGCCCTGGCCCCTGCACATTCTGCCTGTGCTGTCCCGGTCCACTGCTTCTCCACCCATGGTCACATGCTCAATTTCTGTTGGTCTTCCCAGAGACCTGGTCTGGTGGTGCTGCAGAGACCTCCTTGGGCCTTCTCCTGGTGGCCTGTGGGGTCCCTGACCCAGGTCTTCTAACTGGCCTTGCCTCTCTTGGCCAGCCCTGCTCCCCTATCTGTTCTTGTCCCCAGTTCAGGCTCCATACAGGGGCCACTGTGTCTACAAGAGTGGCTGAGTGGCCACAGCCCATCCCTGATGTGTAGCTGCCCACAGATGGCTGCCCAGACCCTCTCCCAGCCCTGTACATGGGCCTCTCCAGCCACCCTCAGGGGACGTCCTCACTGGTGACCCTCATGCTGAGCCTGGGCCAGACGCTGCAGGTTCTAAGTGCTTTACACAAATTTCATCCCCATAGCAAGCACCTGTCAGAGACAGCCCCATGGTCAGACCCACGTGGGAAACTGAGGCATGGAGGCTGAGCTTTCACCCTCATGTCACTGTCATTGGGTGATCTGAATGGTCTTTCCTGGCGTTGTAGGGCTGGGTGGGGTTAGCTTGAGTTTTAGAGGCTGAAGCAGGATCCGCGTTGGGTTTAGGGGACCCGTTGTGTTTCAACTCCACCGCCCCATTTCTGCCATCCTCCCTCCCAAGGGGTTGTGGCCTCCATGCTCATCTCCAGCTCAGGGCTGACCGCGTCCCTGAGGCTTCTGGGCACAGACACTTAGCCAGGATGACTGCTGCCACAATCTTGGAAGCCACCCATAGGTCCACCTATGGCTGAATGGATAGGTCAGATGTGGTATTTATGCACGACAGAGCACCACACCGCCACGAGGAGAAACTGGAGCTCTCTGTGGGCAAATGCCTGCACCTTGAGGCCGTAATGCTAAATAAATCAGACGCACAAGCTTAGATGGCTTCTCTTCTATGAGGAAACTCAACATATAAATAAGCACAAAATAAGAAGAATAGGAAATGGGGAGTGGGCTCCTCTGCAAGTGGGAAGGGGAGCCATAGGTGGGGGAGCTGGGGAGGGGGTGCCGAAAGAAACCAAGATGTGCTCTGTGCAGGCACCAGCTCCTCGCGAGGAGGGTGGTAGGTCTTTATGCAGATATGTACAAATAAAAACAAAAATGGCAAAGTGAAACAAAATCAGAGAGGCTGCATCCAGGAGAAGAAAAGTGAGGAAGACACGGCTTCCTCTTCCACAGGCTGTGACAGCAGGAGGTGGTATGGGGGGAGTCTGAGGGCCGGGTAGGGGCCCCATCCGAGATCCTACCCACTGCCCGAGGGCCGCCCGGCCTTGATGTCAGTACTTAGCCTGGGTTGGCCCCGGGGGCGTGCTCTGCAGCGCTGCAGCCTTCCTGGGAGCAGGCCTGATCTTGCCCTTGGTGTTGACAGCTGCCCTGGTGATGACATCACCTCCCCCATCGGCCTTGCTGTTGGTTGAGAGGCCTGAGTGGGTGGTGGCAGATGGTATTCTAACGCCTTCTTCCCGTGCTCCTGTCTTAAAGATAGGCAGAGGAAGTAAGCCAGGCGGCTGGGCTTCCACGCTCCTACCTCATCCCACACTCGGAACATGGCTTAGAGGAAGTGCACGGCCCGTGAATGTTCTGGTCAGGGAGAAGGCCTGACTGGACCAGGCATGCGGGCTGCAGGCTGTTGAAGATATCAGGCTGTGAGGCGCGGTCCAGCCTTGGCCTGGGCTGGGGTCCTCGCCCTCAGGGGGAAGGGCTGGGATCCGTGTGGAGGTCTCGCCAGTGCTTAAGTTGTCTTGTGGGAGGCTGAGCCTGAGCCGGAGAATCGGATGCCTGAGTTGAGCCTGGAGAAGTCAGTGACTCAAGCAGACCCTGTCTCAAGATCAAAAATCAATCAAAAGGACTGGGGACAGCTCCGTGTGAGGGCCCTGGGCTCGCCTCCTAGTGCTGCCCAAATGAAAAGCAAAAAGAAAACCAAACACTTCTTATTATTTGTTTAAAACCACCTTTAGGGAGGAGAATGTAGCTCAGTGGCTCAACGCCTACCTGGCAAGCACAAGACCCTGAGTTCAATTCCCAGAACCCAAAAAGCAAATTCACAAACACCCTCCCCCCACATAAACCATTGTGCAATACATTCATGCCTTTTATTTATTTATTTATTTATTTATTTATTTTTTATTTTTATTTTGGCAGAACTGGGGATTGAACTCAGGCCCTTGCACTTGCCAGACAAGCACTTATTCTCCTGAGCCATCTCCCCAGCCCCCATTCATGCCTTTTAATACAATTACTTAAAACATTTTCCAGTCAATAGTGAAGCAATCACGTTTCTAGTGTTGTCTTTGTTACAACAGTCCATGTGTTCACGTGGTTACTTTCTTGGGTACATATAAACATACAGGTAAATTTAGTGTCCCTTAAAAACCAAAATGCAGATTACTTTTGGAGCACAGTGGTGTGGTCTGCACCCTGGAGCTCTGGCCCATGAGGCACGTGGTCCCAAGGTTAAGTGGAGGCGTAGTTGTGTCTTTCATTCTTTTTTCTTTTTCATCCAACTCACTAGACATTAGCAAGAGCCTCTGGGTTCTGAGCACGAATCACTTGGTGATGCAGCTCGAGGGCTCGCTGGCTTGTAAGTCCACACACAGAGAGCATCGGGATCCTGAGCCCCTGGGGAAGCCTGGCAGGAGCTGGAGGTGGTGGGCGCAGTAGTACCCGCAGCAGCAGCTGTGGGGGTTAGCTGTGTGGTGGTCCAAGGACACTGACAGGTTAGGCTTGGGGAGAGGCGACTGAGTGGTAGTGGCTGCAGAACCCTCAGTGTGGGTGTCCCTTGTGTGCCTGCACCATAGGTTGGAATGTGCTTGTCACCAAGTTGGGGAATACCGGCAGTGATGTCACCTTCTCAAGGTGGGAAGGAGTTTAGGTTTTGGGTCCTGTTGAGTTCAAGGTGCTCGCAGATTTGTGCAAAAGCAAGGTGAAGAGGTGAGGCTACAGCTCTCTGAGCTGAGCCAGGTCCGGGTCAGGGGCTCAAAGCAGGAACAGTCAGAGAGCTTTCTGTTTGGAGGGAAAACAAAGGGACTTTCCTTTTGTAAAGAGGCTCATGCCTGCCTATTCCAGGTGTTTGGACAATTCTAAAAAGCCCCAGGAAAGGACAAACCCATCAAAACACAAGGGCCTGCTCCACTTTATTTACATTACTAGAATCACCTTTGGTGCTTGTTGTAGCTTTTGTATGTACCTGTATTATATAGTGCAAACAACGTACGGCCTTGTATGATCAGAAGAGGGCAGAACCTAGGAGTTGACCTGGAAGCCTGGGAAGTTTTGCAAGAGTTCCTGGCCAGCAGGAGGCGCTCCAGGCAGGAACTGGGCCCTGCTGGCTGGCCGGCTGGTTTAGTGCTGACACCCCTGACCCTTGGTACGGACAAGGCTTCCGTCCCACAACCTCCCACTCACCACAGTCCACAGAGAGTGGTTCCCTTATATAAAAATGTGCAGTGTCCACACGCAGCCCCCACAGCCTCCCCGACTCTAGATTCCCGCAACGCTCAGCATAGTGTAGACGCCATGTACATCATGGCGTTGTACTAGGGATATTTGGGTAACAAGGGCCAAAAACAGTTTCTGCATGTTCATAACCGAAGAAGTTTTTCTTAAATATTTCAGGTCTGCAGTTGGGTTGGATCTGCAGATATGGGACCTGTGGGCCGGGGAAGTGGTATAGTCTACTTTTGAAAAGATTGATACTTGCTTAGTCTAGACATCGGGGACAGTGTAAAAAGCTCCAGAAAGGCATGCCTCACAGTCTGAGGGCTGTAGGCTGCTTCTGGGAGAATTAGGGTGTAAGTCTAAAGATGCGCATTGGGGCCAGTGGTGGAAATGGTTACAGTCTTCAATTGCTAAGTTGTCCTCAGTTCTGTTGAAAATTACACTCCTTCCTTCCCTCCTTCCTTCCTTCTTCTTTGTCTTTTTGAGTCAGGGTCTCATTATGCTTTTCAGGCTGGCCCTGAGCTCATTTTGTAGCCCAGACTGGTCTTGAGCTCACAGCGATCCTCCTGCCTCAGCCCCCCGAGGGCTAGGATTGCAAGTGTGTGCCACCATGCCCAGCCCGGCTCTCCACTTTCTGACTAGAGTCCCTGCGTGGTTTCGATGATGATGTGGAAGGGGAGGACTGGTCTGGTGTGGTCTGGTGCGGTGCTGGCCACCGGTGTCCGTGTGTGCAGCCGCAGGGATTGGTTGCAGTAGTAACCATTTTGTCTTTTCCTGTTCCCCCATTTCCCTAGGAGAATATGAAAGTGTCACTCGGAGTTGTCCATCTCATGGTGCTACTGATGTCTTCGGAGGCTGGTAAGTTAAGCTTCTCCTCTACTGAGAAAGCTGTGGTTCAGAATGCCGGAAATGCCGCCCCTATAGTGGCGGCCGCTTCTCCCACCGGTCCCTGCTGAGCCCACGTGGCGGGGCCCCTGGAGAACGATGCAGCTGAGGCTCCGTTAGCATCTCCCTCGCTTGGCCCTCAGCTGCCGCTTGGGAATCTGAGGGCCCGCAGGCGCAGAACCAGGGTCGTCACTAGTGCAGAGCAAGTCTCTGGAAAAGACTCAGGGCTCAGGTCTGGTTGCTGAGGGGGACCAGGCTCCTTCCACTTGATTGTCATTGAGAAGTGCGTTACGCATCTGTGAACCCCAGCTAGAAACCTTTAGGACACGGCTTCGTTTCCTCTCTGTCTGCGTTTCCTTCTCCCTTCTTCCCTGACCACAAATCCTGGGTGCCCGTGCCTTGTGCCAGGTCAGGGGGCAGGGGACGCAGCAGGCAGTGATCTGGGCAGAGGATTGCACACGCAGTGTTTACACTCCTGGAGGAGAGAATCCACTCCTCAGGTGAAGAGAGTTTCCATCCTGTGGTGGTGAGTGTAAGGAGAAAAGCAACCGGAAGGTAGGGATCGTTTGGAATTGCAGCACACAGAAGATAAAGTTTCTGGTAGCCCAGCTCCAGCGAAGAGTTGCCTTTGGAGCTGAACCCAAGCCAGAGGAGGGAGAAGCACAGGTCCCACGAGGGGGTGGGCGAGTGGTGAGAGCGAGTGCCGAGGCCCTGCGGCCAGCACACAGGGCTGCCCGGAGCTAAGCTGCCAGCGTGGCTGCTGCAGGTGGAGGGGCGTAGGACCTTGTGGAGCTTTCTGAGGGTCTTCGCTGCTGGCCTGACTCAGTGAGAAGGCTTCAGGGCTTCTTTGCTCAAAGCCAGAAGCGAGTCTGACCTCCACTTCTGCACCCAGGCTCCTTGGGGCTCCCGCTCTCAGAACAGGGTCTAGGGAGGCGAGGGCAGAAGCGCATGCCTGTTCAGGAGCTCTGGAGAAGACTCACACAAGTCACCACAGTGCTGGGTTCTGGGCAGGCAATGATGACGGCTCATCCCCAGGTGGCCAGGAGGGCCAAAGGAGAGGTCGTCGGGTCTGGGGTGGACCGGGAGCATGGAGCCACGCAGGTTTGTAGGTGGCAGGCCGTGAGGGTTGGAGGAAGCGTCAAGGTGACTGCCAGGGCTTTGGCCTTCACAGACCCAAGGTGACATTGCTGCTGACAGGGTGGGGGAAGGGCAGATGTCCACTGTGGACAGCTCAGGTTCAGCTGCCCCTTGGACACCTGGCTGGTGACGCTCATATAGCGGTGGCGGCAGCAGCAAGCAGCTGGTGGGAGAACTGTGAGGTGGGCTATGGCCCCTGGGCACAGGCAGGAAAGAGGCTGACTTCAAGGACTGCGCCTGACCGCCCTGCCAGGGGCGGTGGTCGGGTGTCCACTGAGACCCTGGAAGAGATGGAAGTGGAGGCCCTGACACGTCCTGAGGGCTGGCGGAGGAGGGCTTCAAGGGTGCCAGAGGCTCCTTGGCACTGCAAGAGAAAGAATGGCATTACAACTAAGACGGTGACGCAGCTGTTCTGCCGATGGGCTGCACTGCTCGTCACGGCTGACCTCGGTCAGAACACTTCGGGGGTGTGGTCAAGCCTCGGACACAGAGGAGGTGTCCCTGAGGACGTACCCAGCGACACTGTGCTGTCACTGTTCCTGTTGCTCAGCCTCCTCCTGGCACATGAATTTCAGGAGTCCGGAGCTGATGCAGGCACTGTCTAAGCTCCCGGCCCATTGCTTGGTGTCCTGCAGCTGTTACACAGTCACGCAGCAGGCGCCCTCAGCCCACCGCCCTCCCGTTTCCCTTCGCCTCTTTCAGGTCCCCCGTCCCAGCCCTCCCCACCCTGCTCCTCAGCAGCCGCTGCTCTCTGTGCTCTTGGGCCGGCTTTGGTTTGTGCTCTCTATGATGGAAAGAAATGGGTTCACACAGCGAGTACTCGTTTTGAGGGGGAGGGATCTAGTTTGTATTCATTCAGCTACTTATTTTATTGCCTAGCAGTATTCTCATGGATGGACATATATTGATACATTCACGGACATTTTGACTATTTCAAGTTTGTCAGTTAAATGAAAGTGTTATAGAGACAGCTGTACCAATGTGATTCGACCTCTGCTTTCGTACCTTTGGGACTGGAGCTTTCTGGCCTTTTGAGGGATGTGCAGGTCACTCTCTGTGAAGTCAGCAGAGGCTGTTAAAATTGTATTGCCGGGCGCCTTCCCTGCAGTGGGGCATTCCAGTTCCTCCTCAGCCTCAGCAGCAGCTGCTAGAGGTTTTAATTTCAGTTTTGCAGATGATATTGAGCCCCTTTTCATCTGGTCATTTGCTGTCCACATCTTCTGTGGTGAAATTTCCAAATCATTGCCCATTTTCTTAAATTTCTAATTGTTTCCTTGAGTTTTGTGTTTGATTTTTTGCTTTTAATGCTGCCGAGTCCAGAACCTGGGACTGTCCCTCTGAGCTGCACTCCCCACATGCTGTCTGTTTTGGGACGGGGTCTCACCTGGTCACTCAGCCTTGCAGGTGCTGGGCTTACTGGTGTACACCACCACACGTGGCTATTCATGGACTATTAGAGTTCTTTATGTACTCTGAATGCAAGACCTTTATCATTATGTGATTTGAAAATATTTTTATGTTGGTCTGAAGTTTGTCTTTTGATATTCTTATGGCATATTTAAAAAGATAGACTTAGACCAAAATTAGAGAAAAAGGAGGGCTGCAAGGAAAGCCAACATTTTGGCCCTAGCCTTCTGAGGTCAATTAAGACTCAGGACATATGAGAACTGGTACTGTAACATCATGTAACTCGGTAGTGTCCCAAATTTTCTGATCAA
>NW_004524628.1:8053093-8116718 GCF_000260255.1 Octodon degus
GTATGCAATGTGTTAATTATTGAAACTGTCCTACCAATTTGATTTGAAACTGTCTTATTGCTATTTGTTTATCAATAAAATTATGGGAAAAAATAGATAAAAAGATAGACTTGTTATGAAGTCTAATGATTTTTTCATTTCCTGTTTGGATTGTGTTCTTGGTATTATTTCTAAACTTTTTTGTCTGATCCTAGGCCACAAAAATTTTCATGTTTTCTTCTTGGGTTTTGCAATTTTAACATTTAGTCCTCACATTCCTGTTTATTGACTTATAATCATTTTTATGCAGTTTTAAAAACTAACTGAAAAAGAAGATACATGCAAAAACTACCTATGTATTGTAGAATAGTCACTTACATGGTTTTGTTTACTTATGCTATTTATTTATGTGGATTTGAGTTATTGTCTCGATTCTTTTATTCTCCATCCCTTTCTTGGGCTTTGTGAGACAGGATATCATAGTTCAGGCTGGTCTGCAATGCACTATTTAGCCCAGGCTAGCCTCAGACTTGTAGTGATCATCCTGCCTCAGCCTCCCAAATTCTAGTACTGCAGACTGTGCCACTCTGCCTGACTTAGATTCTTTTATTTCAACTTAAAGGACTCTCCAGTCAGTTTATCTTTTGGTAGAGCTGGTGTAATTATGAAGAATTGTCTTAGTTGTGATTTATCTGTCTTTATTTCATCTTCATTTTTGGATAGTTTTGCCACTTACAGAGTTCTTTGTTGAGTGTCCACTTTCACCGTGGTCAATGTGTGCCCCCATCGCCTCTGGTCTGGGTTCTGAGAGCCTAGTGTCAACTCTACTGAAGACCCACAATGTCACGAGACACTTAGCACTTGCTGTTTCAGACTCTGTCTTTCTGTAACTTTACTATGTTGTGCCTACAGGTGTGTTTCCTTTAGTTTATCTCACTTGCAGTTCTTTGAGCTTCTTGGATGGGTAGATTAATGTCTTCATCAAATATGGGGAATTTTTGAGCATGATTTCTTCAGGTACTGATTCATTCTCTCCCTCTCCCTCTCCCTCTCCCTCTCCCTCTCCCTCTCTCCCTCTCCCTCTCCCTCTCTCTCTCTCCCTCTCCCTCTCCCTCTCCCCCTCTCCCTCTCCCTCTCTCTCTCTCTCTCTCCCTCTCCCTCTCCCTCTCTCCCTCTCCCTCTCCCTCTCTCTCTCTCCCTCTCCCTCTCCCTCTCCCTCCCTCTCTTCCTCCCTCCTGCTCTCTCTCTCTCTCTGTGTCTCTGTCTCTCTGTCTCTGTCTCTCTGTCCCCTACCCCTGGGGACTCCCATTCTGTATCTTTATCTACTGGTAGACTGTGAGCCCCCTCAAGTCTCTGCTTTGTGTTCTTTTAAGATTGGTAGCCTTTTAATAAACCCATCCTCAGTACCACCAGAACTTTCTTCTCCACCTCACATCTGCTGAGCTCCTTTAGTGAAATTTTCACTTTAGTTATCGGACTTTTCTATTCCAGAATTTCTAAATTTCTTTTTCTTTTTCTTTTTTTGTGGAACCAGGGATTGAACTCAGGCCCTTGCGCTTGCCAGGCAAGTGCTTATTCTCCTGAGCTATCTCCCCAGCCCCAGAATTTCTAAATTTCTAATTGGTTCTCTGGTGATTTTTGCCCTCTTCATTGGTACTCTCCTTAATGAGTCATTAATTCTTCAGGGTTTTTTTTTTTTTTTTTAGTAGTTAGGACATATTTTTAATAGTCATTTAAGTCTTCCTCTAGACCAATTTCTGTTGGTAGCCTTTATGTATGGGCCATACCTCCCTATTTCTCTTTATGTTTTGAATATTTTGTGGACAACTGAATGTTTTAGGCGGAATAAAGTTTGACCTTAGGAGTCACATTTCCTTCTCTCCACACTCAAGCGTTGTTGTTATTGTTGATTTTTCAGTTGCTGTGTTTCTGCTGTTCTTTGATCGCTGATGTCACTGTTTGCCTGGGCTGCTCTGTGTAGCCCTTGTTTCCGTCACTGTGTCGCCCCTGAAGTCACTGCTGGGTTACTTGAGAGGTCAGCTCCTGATCACCCAGAGCTTTCCTCGGATTACTCAGTTTTGTGTCCCCTGCCGGGAGGCTGCGAGTATTTGAGGCATTTGGGCTGCGGACATGTCTGCCTTCCCATTGGGCGGTACCTCGGGGTTTTTAGATGCCAGAGACGGGGCCTGCACTGCTGTCCTGCTGGGGAGACCAGCCCTGCGGGCTCCAGGACAGTGCACGAGTTCTCAAGGCCGCTATGGACTGTGGCTCGGGCCGTGTGGATGGGCTTTTTCTGTGTGGCTCTGAGTCAGGTCAGTAAGAGTTTGGAGACTGTCACTTCCAGAAGCTACCAGTCAGGTTCAGGAATGTAGTGCCCAGGAAGGAGGCTTGCTGAGCAGCCTCAGCCCTCGTCGGCCCTCTGCCTGCTAAGCTTGTGGCTCGCATGCCTCCATATGGGGCATGGGGAGAGTTGAAGGAAAAACCCATTCACCCTGCTGTTCTGCTGTGACTCAGCAGATTTTGTTTGGTTTTCAAAAAATAAATGTTTTGTGGGCCAGGGAGATGGCTCAGTGGAATAAGCACTTCCCTGGCAAGCGCAAGGGTCTGAGTTCAATCCCCGGTTCCTCCAAAAAAATAAAACAAATAAATGTTCTTGTGATTGCTGCAAGCCTTTTATTTTGAAAAAACAAACAAACAAACAAACAAACAAAAAACCTCACAAAAATCCCCCACCAGTCTTTTTTCTTTCTTTTTCTTTTCTTTTTGTTGTTATTGTAATACTGGGAGTCTTAGTCACTTTCTCATGAAGACAAAATACCCAGCACCCACAATTGAGAGCGGGAGAGATTCCTTTTGGCCAGCATTTTTCAGGCCACGGTGCGGGCTCCCAGGCAGAACCTTGCTGGGTCCTCCCCGTGCCGCACCCGCACTGAGGAGGCTCTCGCAGGCTGTCGGGAACAGCAGCTGTTACTGCGTTCTGGGCATTCTAAGTGTCATTTCTTCTCATCCTCGTGCAGTTTGCACCCCAGCGCTGGGTGGTTTTCTTCCACTGAGTGAAACTCAGCTGAAAACCCCAGGAATCTCCGTGTAGCTACAAGCCTGCCCTAGAGGTTCACAGCTAGCCGTGTGGGCACTCCACCTTGCCAGCCCTTCCTGTCCCCAGCTGAGTCGCACTAAGCTGGACACTGGACTCTGCCTGTTTCTCCTCGCAGTGCCGTGGCTGGGCAGCCAGCGCGTAGTAGGACATGTGCTGGGCCCTCCTGCTGTCTCCCTGAGATGTCTGTCCTTTGTTCCTTCATGCTCAGTGTTTTTGACAACACTGAGTTGTGACTGTGTTAGCTGCTCAGGTGGGGTGAATCTGGTTCTCATTGTCCATCGTACTTGGAAGTGCATGCCTTTCTTTCTGTATTAATCCTGTTTGTATGAACAAAGAGGGAAAAAGAGAGGGTAAGGGATTAAGTGAGTCACCCAGGGATACAGCTCATGGACAGCACAACTGAACTGGAAGTGAATTTTCCAGACTCCCAAGATGTTGCTCTTTATTTTGTATTATTTTAAAAAATTGGGCAGAGCACCGGGGCTGGGGGTTTGATCCCCAGCACAATAAGCTGTGTGAGACCCACCCCTGGGGCATGGGTCTGAGCAGTGATTGAAACTGGGTGTGGTGGCATGCGCCTGTAATCCCAGTGCCTGGGAAGCTGAAAACAGGAGGATCACTATGAGTCCAATCTATGTAGTGAGACCCTGTAGACCCTGTACTGAATACAATAATTTTTTTTTTTTTTTTTTGGTACCAGGGATCAAACTCAGGACCCTGTGCTTGCCAGGCAGGTGCTTATGCTGTTGAGCTATGTTCCCGGACTGATGTTGCTCTTTATAACACTTCTATAAAGCTTTTACATATGTATAGCATGAACCAACATATTTAATCATAGATTTAAGTATATATATTCAGATGTTAGATTAAGAAGCATTGAAAACATTTTACAGAAATTGCTTTCCTTTTTGCCCCTTAAAGATAAATGTGTTGAGCGTGAAGAACACATCACTTTAACTTTACTGGCCAACGAAATTGCTGTTAGCACCTGCAACCTTCACGAGAGCGAAAACATAGGTCCTGTGATTTGGTATGAAAACGATGGCAAGACGCCTGTATCTACGGATCCTAACTGCAGGGTCAGTCAGCAGAAAGGAAAGCTGTGGCTTGTCCCTGCTAAGGTAGAGGACTCGGGACATTATTACTGCACCGTGAGGTAAGGAGAGATGAATATGTCATACCCACACGTTCTAAGTACCCATAGAAATGGAAGGCAGAAAAACCTTCGAATAATCTTTAAATTTTCCATTTCGTTTTCTTTTAGAAATTCGACTTTCTGTGTCCAACGTAAAATAACTGCACGTTTTGTGGAGACCGAGCCTGACTTGTGTTACAACAGACAAGCCACAGTTATACAGAAGCTGCACATTGCGGGAGACGGAAGGCTGGTGTGCCCCTACTTAGATTCTTTCAAAGATGAAAATAATGAGTACCCCAAAGTGGAGTGGTATAAGGTAATTGTATCTTAAATCTAGTATAATTTTCCAAGCCAATAAAATAGCGTTCTATATTAGAACTTAAGTGGGGATCATCCAGGGGTTAGATGATGAAATGTAACTCGTGGCAACGAAGAAGAGAAATCGCACTTCTGAATAGCTGCACTGCTGAGATGCTAGTGTCAAAACATCTGTTCCCGGGGCTGGGGAGATAGCTCGGTAGAAGAAGAGCTTGCCTGGCAAGCTCAAGGGCCCGAGTTCAATCCCGGGTTCCACCAAAAAACAAAACAACAACAAAAAGTCTTTTCCCACTGCCTTGCTCTTCTTGAAGCATGACCTTGTCCTCACTGCCCTTCCTAGCACAAGGCGTCAGTAACCCAGGAGCTAAATATAACATTCAAACGTATTTTATTCAAGGAATATTTTTGATCACTTTTTTTTTTTTTTTTTTTTTTGCGGAACCGGGGATTGAACTCAGGCCCTTGCACTTGCCAGGGAAGCGCTTATTCCACTGAGCCATCTCCCCGGCCCCTTGATCACTTTTTAAAAATTCGAATTTGCTGGTGGGTGGCCGAGGGCGGCGCACGGGCCCCCTTCCTGAGCCTCTCTCCCGCGCGCTAGGACTGCAAACCGTTACTTCTCGACGACGAGGCGCCGTTCGTGGGCTTCCAGAACACGCTGCTGGTGAAGAACGTGGCCCCGGAGCACCGCGGGAACTACACCTGCCTCGCGGCCTACACGCACCTGGGCAGGGAGTATCGGATCTCGCGCGTGATAGAGTTCCTGCCGCTCGGTGAGTCCTGGCTCCGCGCGAGGAGCTCCATCTGGAGCGGCCCGAGACCCCGACTCCGCGGTGGCTTCCGTGGTCCGCTGGCTTGAGCAGGCCAGGCGCTGAGGCTGCGGGCCTGGGGCCGAGCCGGGCCACTCGGAGCTGTACGAGCATGCTTTTTGATGTGTTTAGTGCAGGGTCTCGCTACGCAGCCCGGGCTCATAGTGATCCTCCTGTCTCAGCCTCCCCAGCGCTGGGTTACAGGCGAGCGCCACCACACTCGGTCTCGGTGGCCAGCGCGGCGTGTGGTGCCGCGATGACGGTTCTTAACTTTGCCAAGATTTTCAATTTGGCATTAACTATGTTTCATGCTGAAGACTATTTATAGCAGAATGAAGCAAAATGCACCTCGGCAGAGTGTCTGGGTTGGGCAGAATATTTAACCTATCTGTAAATAAATTTAACCTATCTGTAAATGTCAGCTTTGAATAGCGTAGGAAGAGTTTATCGAACTAGAACTTCTCTTGCAAGTAGAAGGTCTGTCTGCTATAATTATGCCAGGAGAGCGTGTTTAAATTGGGGCCGTCCCTGGCCGATCCAGAACATACACACCACCCTGCTGCGTTTTCCCAGTGCCATGGTTATTTATTTTTCGGTGATCAATTTTAATGCATAAATGTGAATGCCCTGCTTTGCGCTTACAAGCGTCAGCGCTCCCAGCTTCCGGTGGCCTTTGCAGCCCGGCGCCTCCAGGCCTGCGGCAGCTACCCAGTCACGGCGTCGCGCTGGTTTCTTCCTCCTGAGACCCAGTCACCGGACAAGGAGGTGAAACCCTAGGGAGATTGGGGCGCTGGCAGATTCTTAAGATCAATTCAATTTGACCTCTCTATCTCCTTTTTTGAGTCCAACTTTTAGAAATGAATATGCTTAAAAGTAAAGGAATATTTTGTTTTCTCCCTCGAGCTGACCTCTAAGATATTGAGTGCTTTTTGTTTGTTCTTAGATTTAAAAATACGTTTAGTAAGCACTTTTGTGTGCCAGGACCTGTTCTAGGTATGGATTAGGAAGGGAAAAACATAGCAGCCCGCCCTTACGTTTGTTTCTTTTTTGACTGGGCCTCCAACCTCCTTATTTCTCGTATTTTCCTCTCAGCCACGGGTCAACCCTTGAGGCTGACCTTCCTGTAAGTAAGACTGGGATTAACCTCTGGGGCTCCTGGTAATCTTTTGTCTATTTTAGTAAATGACGTCAGAGTGCTTGGCATTTGCCAGCGATACCATCTATTTCATCACTGGGTCACTAAATCCAGGGTTACTCAATCCAGGGAGGTCTGGCACAGACTGGATCTACCACAGCTAGTTACCTTCCTGACTTCACAGAGTATCCTGGAGGTGTGTGTGTGCGTGCGTGTGTGTGTGAGCGCGCTTGTGAATGTGTGCTGTAGCATCACACCCACCAGGTTGGAAGGCCCAGCTCTACACTGTGTGCCCACTGCGCGCTGTCGCCTGTGCCAGCTCCTTCCTTCTCCTTCTGTCTAGTCTCCTGCTGCAGATTCTCAGAGCAGCGGAGCGACCCTGTGGTCAGAGCCCCGGACTGAGTTTCGCTAGGGGTCGCTGTCCTTGCAGTCCTGATTTGCAAGAGGCTGAGCACAAGTGGGTGTTTGTATTTCAGAGGAAATCAAGCCCAACAAGCCTGTGATTCTGGCCCCCAAGAATGAGACCGTGGAGGTGAAGCTGGGTGAGTGAACTCAGCGTGCAAAGCTGAAGTCATTCTTTTGACCTGAGTAGTGAGCAGCAGGACCCGTACTACATGTACCCTAAGCCACTTTCTGAACATATCTACACAGAGATTAATGGTGGCAGTAGTTGTATCTTAAATTTTTTAATGTTTAGATTTTCTTACTTCTTATGACAGAAATCTAACCATGGTTAGAACTTGTGAGCAAAATTCATTTATAGGTTCAACAGGATTGTGATTAAAAAATGGGAATGGACTTAAAAATTGGCAAGTGATCAGAAATTCACTTGGCAGAATTAAATGATGACATCCATTGAAATAATACTAGTAAGAGCTCAAAATGATATGAATATTCTAAAACGTTAGTGAAATGAAAGAGTATGGCATTCTTGGCATAGGTTCACACACTCAGATCAGTGGAGAAAGTTCAGAATAAAGGAGAATATAATTTATGATAAAGGCAGCCTTATAGTCTAGTGAGAGAAAAGTTGTCAATCATTGGTTCTGAAATGGTCAAGCATTTGGATAAAAACATTAAATGAATGCTTTTCCTCTGATTATGGCCAATCGTATTCTGGTTAAAGAATGAAAAGTAAAACAATGAACGTACTATTCACTTAAAATAAAATGTTTCTAATAAAAGTTATTTTAGAAAAAAAATGTAGTGAAGAGATAAAGTAGGAAAAAAATGTAAGTAACGAAAAGGAAGAAAGATCTGTGTCAAAACTTTCATAAACTAAAATAAACCAAAAGCATCTCTTTGGAGAAGTATTGGGAGCAGTTTTTGCCCATTGGTTCACCCTTGAGAGGAGAGCTGGCCCGAGGTCTGTCAGGGCGCGGCGCGAATGGGGCCGCCTGCTGGGCCCGGAGGAGCACTTGCTAAAGGCGAGGCCGAGAAGCGCAATGCTGGTGAGGAGAGGCTGGCTTGCCTTGAGTTCAGGTGAGCAGTACGGTTCAGAGGTAGGACGTGCGCCTTGCGTGCTGTTCAATGCGATGAACTATATTTTTTATTTCTAAAAAAGAAATACAGGTGAAAATTTAAGTAGCTTGTTTTCTCCTCTCGGTTGGCAGTGACTCACCAGAAGCGCTGGCCGTGGCGAGGTTTGGGGCGTACACTCTTGGAGTAAGCAAACGGGGGCAGCCTCCCGTGACGAAGGCTTGGCTTTAAGGACCGTTTCGCCTTTGATTCGGCCCTGCTGCCAGATTTTTACTCACTGTCATCCTGGAGCACGTGTACAAACACACCCTGATAAATAGCAAGGGTGTTCTTTTTAACATTAATCATGGTAATGAAAAAAAATCACAAAAAATTGTGTTGGTTGCAATAGGGAGACTGTTAGAGTATGTCTGTATTGTGCAACCCTACATAGCCACACAGGGGGCCGTTAAATTTGGAGCTAGAAGTTCCAAATACACAGCAACTTCTAAGTAGTAGACAGTAAGATCCCCTTGACAGATGCTTATGTGCACAGAGAAGGTAAGGAGTGAGATGAGCAAACTCCTAACAGTGGTGAGTTTCAGGGCATTTTTTCACTTTCCTTGTACCTTTTAACAACCAGAACTTTTGTTCACCAGCCATTTAGTCATATAGATAGGCCAGCATGAAAATCAATTAATCTTTTGATTAAAGATGCATTGCTTTGCAGGATCCAAGACAGAGTTGATCTGCAATGCCACGGGCTACTATATCGACTCTGTCTACTGGATGTGGAACGGGTCCACGATTGCTGAGGATGACCCAGTCCTGGTGGAAGACTACTATTAGTAAGTGTGCCAGTGGACTTCAGCAGTAAGTTGGATGTCGGGCTTTTTAACCTGGGTACTTAGCGTCGATGACAGTTCACTCTTCCTAACCCTTAGCTGCTCAGTTTTATTTCTGTTGAAAGTGCTGCACAGGTTTTGTGAGAGAGCTTATATATTTAAGATAAAAATATGTTACTGTGGTACAAATTCCACACCATGTGGGAAACCCACATGTTTATCCATTCATTGGTTGGTGGGAAATTTGGGTTATTTCCAAGATGTAGCCATTACCACCTGTGCCAGCGTAAACACAGGTATGCATATATCACTGCGCTGTGATACTTTTATTCCTTTGGGAAGATGCCAGGAAGGGTAGAAGCTGGGTCCAATAGAACCTCTAGTCCTAGGTTTTTGAGAAATCTCCAAACTAATTTTCACAGTGTTTGCATCAGCCCGTACTCCCACCAGTAGTGGAGAAGGGCTCCTTTTTCCTCACATTCCCAATAACAGGTTGTTGGTTGAGTTTTTTATAATAGCCATTCTTTCTAGAATAAAATGGAATCTCAGTGTTGCTTTAATTTGCATATCTTGAATGACGAATGATGTTGAACATTTTTTTCATATATTTACTGGCCATTGCTTCTTTTTTTTTATTTTTTTTTTATTTTTTTTATTTTTGGCAGAACCGGGAATTGAACTCAAGTCCTTGTGCTTGTCAGGCAAGTGCTTATTCTACTGAGCCATATCCCCACCCCATCCTTCTTCATCTGAGAACTGTCTACTCATTTTAGATGTGCATTTTTGGACTGGCTCTTTATATTTACGGGAGTTGATTTTTTTTTGAATTATTTATTTTCATTTATGTATTTGGTATAGGGTCTCACTACACAGCTCAGACTCCTAGTGATCCTCCTGTTTTCAGCCTCCCCAGTGCTGGGATTACAGGAGTGCACCACCACGCCCAGACTCTGTCACCTTCTTAGCGCATCCTGGGGGTGGGGCTGGTGTGGCATGTGGAACCAGGGATGAAACCCTGGTCTCTGAGCTTGCCAAAGCAGGCACTTAGTCTGCTGAGCTACCTTGCTGGCCCTTTTGAGTTTTTGATATATTCTTGATAGTAGTCCTTTGTCTTAGAAACAGCTGACAAAGTTTTTTCTTATGTCATATGGTGATTTCTCTTGCTGTACAAAAGCTTTTTCATAAATAAGATGAGATCCCAGTTGCTAATTCTTGGTTCCAGTGTGATTGGGATTTCGTTCATAAAGTCTTTGGCTATACCAGTGTCTTCAAGAGTTTTGCCTGTTGTATCTTCTAGCAGTTTAGTGTTTCTGTTTTCATATTTATATCTGTAATCCATTTTGACTAGTTTAGTGCATAGTGGAAGACATGGATCTAATTTTAATCTTTGGAATGTGAAAAGCCAGGTTTTTTTTTTTTTTTTTTTTTTTTTTTTGCAGAACCAGAGTTAGAACTCAGGTCCCTGATTTCCAGGCAAGCACTTATTCTACTGAGCCATCTCCCCGGCCCCATTTTTTTTTTTTTTTAAGCACCATTAGAGGTCCCATTCAACTCAGCTATTTCTCTCCTGGGTATTTTTCCAGAAGAACTTAAAACATCATACCACAGTGATATATGTGCACCCATGTTTATAGCAGCACAATTTGTCATAATTAAATCTTGGAAACAGCACAAATACCTATCAGCTGAGGAATGGATAAAAAAGATGTGGTATTTTTATACAATGGAGTATTATTCAGCTATATAGAAAGATAGACTTGAGGATTTTATAGGTAAATGGATGCAACTAGAGACTATATTCGTAAGTGAAATAAATCAGACCTGCCTTTGTATACATCATACTGTTACCCTTGTATAAGAAGAATCTGAAAGAGTAAATGAACCCAAAAGGTACAGTAGATACTGTGAAAGGGAAAGAGACTGTTCAAAAGGGAAGGACAACTGAGATGAGGGAAAGAAGAAAAGAAAAAAGGAGGGAAAAGTACACGTGTGCGTCCGTAGGGTAGCCTGGATAATTGTACTGCTGATTTCTGCTGGTCTATTGAAAGGAGCAGTGCTTACGATGTTTTCTTCTTTTTAATTTTTTGACCAATTTTGCATGCTTATATGCAGTAAACTGAACAACTAATTTGAAGACTGCAATATGCAACACAGAAGCCATTTTTGAAGTCCTATCATTTTATTTAGTGAAATTTTATATCATTTGCATTAAAAATGATATTTTTTTACTACTTTTATTCTTTTTAAAAAGATATGTATGTACAAATTCTCTATGATGAATGTGATATTATGTATAATATCTAAACTGTAGCAATAAACCGAATTGATATTTAAAAAAATTCAATGCCGCTTGGAACACTTCCTCTCAAATTCAGTTATGCATGTTGCAAAATGCCAAGGAAACAATTATCTTGAATTACTTTTTGTGTTGAAATACTCTAGCAAAGACTAACCAGGCCAAGTGAATACTTCCCATTTCCAGTCTGTAGGTGGCCCTTCCTGCTCCCGCCTTCTCCCCATCTTACCAGAGCCTCCTCTGTCTAATAAGTGACCCTTTGGAGGCTTGAGCACACACCTCCACATTGTCCCTCTTGGCAGTCACTAATGTCAGCTTGATTTCTTTACTGTAGAATGTTACTGACAATGATCTTTGGGCTGTACGACAGTCTGGTTGCTAAGCTTGACTCTGGCGTAGGTGATTATCTGCTGCAGTTTATGCTACAGGGCAAGAAATAACCCAGGTATTCTTGCTTTTTTCATAGTTGATGTAATGATGCAATTATTCACTTTCTCTGCCGCCATCTCTTTCAAGCAGTTTTGAAAATCCTTCCGCCGCATACAGAGACACAATCATCGCGATGCTCAACATTTCAGACGTCAGAAGTCCGTTTTACCTGCATCCGTTCACCTGTGTGGCCCTGAATGATCGCGGTGTCGAGGTAGCACATGTCCAGTTTGTACAGCCAGGTAAGCGACCAACTATTTACTTGTAAGTTTTTGTTGTTGTTTTTTTAATGTGACAGTGGTAGCTCAGTTCACGGACTTGATTTGTTCCATGATTTATCGTACTAATTATTCTGTTCCAGAGGTAGGAGCAGCCTGGGTCCTCTGTGCTGTAGACACCTAGCGAATGTGTTTAGGTAAAAGATCACCCGGGAGGCTTATGTATTGCTTTACAAGGAGGACGTCTGAAGTTAGTGCTTTCGTGAATTCATAAAATTACAGAGTTGAAATGTTTGTGAAATGTTTAAAAAGAATCTATAGCTGCTTTTTAATTTTTATTAATTTTTCCCCATAATTTTATTGGTAAACAAATAGCAACGAGACAATTTCAAATCAAATTGGTAGGACAGTTTCAATAATTAGCACATTGCATACATTCTTCCTAGTGGTTAATTGCTGTACAAGATGCGGACATGATATCCTATTTACAAACACCATTAGAACAAATCTCTCTATTCATCAAGAGAATGTAACTATATATCTATCCTAACCACTTTGAATACACAGACACAAAATTGACATTCATCTGTATACCCTTTTTTTGTTAAGTTCCGTTATTTGAATATTATAGGTGTGTAAACTCAGTAAAATATTCTAAAAGAGTCCAGTAGCCCATGATAGTATTGGGTCTTCTGCTTCACTGGCAATGTCAGAAATTGTTGACCTGAGTCCCCTACAGCTCAACATAACAGCATGGCTTTACGTCTTATATTTCGTTTTTTTACTTTTCTGCTGGATGGTTAAGACCAAGGTAAAGCAGGACCTATGCAACAAGAGTTGTAGCTTTTGGATCTGATAAGGTCAGTGAAATCCCCTCAGGATTTATCCTGAGATCCTGTACCTCAGATTGTACATCCTTTGTCAGTGTCAGCCATGTGGATGAGTCACGGCCATTGCTTGACCAATGTGCTCTCTGTGAAAGCCTGAGAGAGTGTTTTCTCTCAATTTTTATTAATTTTATTGAGAAAGAAATAGCAATGAGAGTTTCAAAACAGGGTAGTAGGACAGTTACAATAATTAATACATTGCATATTGTTGTCTTCATAGTAGTTATTCATAGTACAAATGTAGACATGATATCTTGTCTAAACACTATTAGCACAAATCTTTCTTCTCATTGAATTAAGAGAAAGGAGCTGTATATCTAGCATATATATATATATATATATATATACACACACATATATATATACACATATATATGTATATATAGTAGCTGCTTTAATAATACATTATTTATAAATATAGATCTGAAAAAATATCTAAAAGACCCTGAGAGGAACTATTACAATGGGGAAAGAGTTTCCATAGGGTCACTAGGATCTTGTTATAGTATCATTTCTGTGTGTGTCTCAATACCAATCACATACAAATAGATATTTAATATTAAAGTAATATTTACAGTAGCCACAAAAATCATCAGAACTCTAAGTCTAAATCTAGCACTAGCTGTTTAAATCCTCTAGTACAGTGTAAACAGTGACTGAGATACTTCAGAGTCTACATGGAAGGACATACAGTGTTCCTATTTTGAAAGACTCTTTGTTGTAAGGATGTCAGTTATCCCTGATGAACTTGGAGATTCGTAAAGTTCCCATTGGCATCACGGTGGTGTCTGCGTAAGTGTGGGTGTGTTCGTATGGCTGTGTGTTGTGCAACAGCCGTATGAAGAGGTAGATGACCAAGACTAGACAAGTAGGCCTGCACCAGAACAGCCAGGCTGGCCTGCTCTGGCAAGCACAGGGACCAGGGTTCAATCCCTGGTCCCACGTGCCACACCGGCATGGTGGCACACGCCTGCCACGCCTGTAATCCCAGCACTGGGGAGACTGAAAACAGGAGGATCATCATGATTCTGAGCTGTATAGTGAGATCCTGTACCAAATACACAGATGGAAAAAAAAAAAAAAAAAAAAAAAAAAAAGCCCAGCCAACCTAGAGGACTCCCCTTCCAGACACCGTGCTCTCGTGGGGAGCTTCAGGGGCGAAGCCTGTAGCCGGGAGTGCTCCCCGCTGCCCACTGTGCAGCGGTCTGCGGAAGGCCACATCTTATTTCTGCTTTGTGCTGCATCAGTTCCAGATGGCCCGGAGATCTAGATGGGAAGAATAATGTGGCGAAGCTCTTAGATCCTCCTCCCCTGTGCCGGTGTCCGTCCTGGCCTTCTGCTTCCTCTGTCTGCTTCTTCTGCAGCTTCTTCCCCTCCCACCCACCTTCTCTCCCCTCTCTGACCACTGACTACGTGACCAGGAAGCTCTACCAGCAGAATGGAGACGCTCCCCTGAGCCCTGCTGCTCGCTTCCATGTCCTGGGTTTTCCTAGCTGACTCTCCTAGCTCAAGGAATGTTTGTGGCTTTTGAGTAATAATTTTGACTCCTGGTAAGCTGTGGAGAGCTCTGTTCTGTGGTTCTCAGCATTTTCTGTTTTTGCATATTATGTTAAGTGGAAACTTAATAGAAGGCTTTACTACATAAGACTTGAGTTGTATACAGTGCCCATGCTGTATTGCTTTGTGCCTCAGTGTCCTTTATTAGTGATAGTAATGAATGAATCAATATTGTAAATACAAAGCTGACCCCAGATATGCTTTTCCTGCAATGAAAAATGTTACATTTTCTGTGCTCAAAGTTTTAATTCTTTTCAGTGCTCATATTTCTCGCCTCTTTTCTGCTCTAGTCCCTGATTTCCAGAAGTACTTGATTGGAGTATTTGTCACGTTGACATTTGTAATTATATGCTCAGTTTTCATCTATAAAATCTTCAAGGTTGACATCGTGCTCTGGTATAGAGATTCCTGCTATGATTTTCTCCCCCAAAGAGGTATGATTTGATGTTCTCTGTAGTATTTTCTCATTGGGGAGAGAGGATAGTTAGGACATGTAGAAGGTGACTCAGGGTTTTTTTTTTTTTTTTTTTTTTCAGAGGTTTAAAATGACAAGTGACATGCACAGCAATAGCAGTTATTGCCAATGTAATTATGGTTTATTTGACATAATTACAGCTTCGTAGCTGGTGAGGCTGACTGTCACTGCTGTCTGGGTTTCTTCTCTGGCCCTGTGTTGGGGGATAGACAGAGGCACAGACGTCCTTGCTGTGGCTGAGCTCTGTGCCGTGGAGGGCGGAGGGCGCTCCCGGGTCCACTTTCAGATGGAAAGAAATGATGAGGTCGTCAGGGAGACTTTCCCTCTCCCTCCTGCTAAAGCCTTGCAAAACCCAGGCGTGGCTGCACGTGGCCGTCATCCCAGCACGCTGGGAGAGAGAGGCAAGGGGTTCACGAGTCCATTCCTGCCTTGGCAACTGAAGGAGACCCTGTCTCAAAATAAAAGTAAATAAAAAGGGCTGGGGATGGAGCTCAGTCCTGGGGTTACTTCCCAAAACTGAAAAAACTAAATGAGACAAAACCTCTAGTATCATGGTGATGCATGAAGAGAAGAATGAGTAGGATCAGGCCTGAGGTACTGAGACTTCCAGGGAAGAAGACAAGATGAGGAAGCTGGAGATACTTCCCTGGCGATTGAATATGACCTGGCCACCATGCGAGGCCACAAGAACAACTTTGTAGCCAAAGTCAATAGAAAACTTGTAGGAGATAAACGCTTGAAAAAAGTGTTAAATTGTTCTGGTATTGTTCCTTCAAGCATGCCATTGTACAAAAGAGATTACATAGTTCAATGTGAGGTGTGTTTGTGATACTAGCTGTAATCTACCATTTTCACGCTTTGTTGTAAATACATTTTCTCTTTAGCTTCCAGTGGAAAGATCTATGATGCTTATGTACTATATCCGAAGACCCTCACGGAAGGGTCCACCTCGAGCTCAGATATTTTTGTGTTTAAAATCTTGCCTGAGGTCCTGGAAAAACAGTTCGGATATAAGCTGTTCATTTATGGAAGGGATGACTATGTTGGGGAAGGTAGGTATGCAATGCAGACACCAAGAGGCCTGCTGGAAATTAATGCTAAATTTAGGTTCATTCCTTCTCACTGACTGCAGCGAGGCAAGTAGCTCTAACTGTTTCATAGCTTTACAGATCTCTTCATTGATGTCCCACAATGGTTTTAGCACTTATTAAATGCAAAGAATTCACTTCTCCTATAGCTCATTAGATTGATAATTGAATGTATTTTTATTTGCTTTGCACATTGAGTAACTGAATTCCATAGCTACTTTTCAGCTGGCATGAAAGTTTTCTAAAGTCTGCAGATTTAGTGGGCCAGCTGTTGGGCTGGTCTAGAACGTGCAAAAGTCCTGTAGGATCCAGAGTGAGGTAGAAAAGTAGCGTCAGTGGGTAGGGAAAACCTTGGGAGGTTTGGTTCTGGACAGAATGACTTTGGATCATTGGTTGTAATTTTGGTTCTTCATGTCTTCCAGATAAAATTGAGGTCATGAATGAAAGCATCAGGCAAAGCAGGAGGCTGATCATCATTTTAGTGAGAGACATAGCGGGCTTCAGCTGGCTGGGCCACTCGTCAGAAGAGCAAATTGTGATGTACAATGCCCTCATTAAGGAAGGAATTAAGGTGGTGCTGGTTGAGCTGGACAAAATCCAAGACTATGAGAAAATGCCAGAGTCCATTAAATTTATTAAGCAGAAACATGGGGTCATCCGCTGGTCAGGGGACTTGAGAGCAGGACCACAGTCTGCAAAGACCAGGTTCTGGAAGAACATCAGGTACCATATGCCCGCCCTGCCACTGTCCCCTGTGTCCTCACAGCAGTTGCTGGCCAAGGCCAGCAGACAGGACTCCACGGACACACTGCAGAGCAAAGTTCGCTTGCCGCTCGGGTAGCTGGAGTGGCCAGCGGAGGTTCTTTGGGTACCTCTTGTCTCATGGTGCTGCAGAAAGGCTGTGCCCTGCTGGCTTCTGTGGTCCTGCAATGGCCCGTCCAGTCGGCCCACACTACCACCTGCGGTCAGATCCGTGAGGGTGCAGGACTTGGTGACAGCAGCAGCCCGGCGTGATTCGGAGCAGCGGCGTGGGCCTTGCTAGTGGGTAACCAGTGCCCTCCCTGATGCCCGAGCTGCTGAAGAGAGGGGCCTGGAAGCAAAGGTGTGCAGGGCCTGGCTGCCCTCTGTGGGAGGACTTGTGAAGCTGTCCCCAGCCACGCTGGGGACCTAGCTGGTCACGGCCCAGAGCTCTGTCCTGGGCTGCGCTGTTGGTGGAGCAAGACCCAGCCAGTGGAGGAGGGCAGCGGGTTCTTGGAGAACTCCCATGCTTTGCATTTTCCATCCATGACCACATCCTGCAGGCCGTTTCCAAAGGCCAGATTGTGCGTACTACGGTGACAGTTGTCATTTTGGTGAAAAGGGTTCTCTGGATCCCACGGTGGTGAAGTCACTACGGCTTTCCTCAGAAGAAAGAGGATCTGAAAGTGGTGGTGGTGGCGTCAGACCACCTCTTCCAGCTGTCCTCCGGGGACCAGCAAGAGCCAGTCCTTCCTTCTCACGCGTTTTACTCTGTTCCTTGTTTCCTTGCAAGGACAGCTCTGTCGGGGTTTACTCCCTCTGCTGTCCCTAGATGCGGCACCTCTCACCTCCTGGCCCCTGTGGACACACTTGTGAGGTATGCCCTGCTCAAAGCCAGGGGCAGCTCTCCCGCTGTCAGGGTCACCCACCTGTGTGTCGCCCCGCCCAGCTCTCCCACCCACCCTCACCCACCTGTGAGCCCCAGGTGCTGCCGCACCTGTGCGCTCTTGTGTGTGCTCTGGCTGGCCAGGAGTCACCTTGTGGGTGCTTGTGCCTGCGCTGTGGATCCCGCAGCCCGCCCTCTGGGGCCCTCTGCCCTTCCTGCTCCTCTGCTAATGCTGCCCAGCGGCTCCCGCTGCAGCAGGGAGTGGGGACCTCTCTCTGTCCTTTACTTCCTTCCATGAGCTATTTGCACACGACATAGATTTCTAAAGTGCCTGTTTGTTTAAAATGTCTTCTGATAATTGTATTTAATTTTTTTAAAGTATTCTAATTTTATGTAAAAAAAAAAAAAAAGTGACAAACCAACCAAAGAACCTCAGTTCTGGTGGCCCGAGGGCATGGGCCTTCCTTTCTGGCTTCTCCTTCACTGCTCTGAGTAGTTGACTTCCGGTCATTAACTGTCCCTTTCCTGCACTTCGGTGCTCAAGTGAGAAGAAATGGTAGCTTCCTGGTGGCAATAGAGCCCGGGAATGTTTTCATGTAGGAAACAAATTTGAAATTTTTCCATGTTGGAATTTATGAAAATTATGTTTAGGTTTTACGAAGACCCTTTTCACCTTCTTTCTTTCCCGAAAGGCAGCTATCTCTTCGCCAAGTAAAATGAAAATCAAATTGGGCTTTGGGGCATAGAAATAAATTATTTCTTAAAAAATTGATGCAAGTGCTGAGAGTAGGTGGAGCCGCCGTGGGGAGGGTGGAGCTCCTGCTCCTGCTCCGCCTACCAGAGGGCTCAGGCTCAGGTCTGGGAATCGTGTGACCGGCGCAGGCCTTCTGTTTTCATGCTCTTAGGACTTTATGATGTGGGTGAGCACACGTGTACTTGGAAGACACGTCCCCTCCCCCCCCGGTCCCCACAGTCCCCTCCCGGCCTATCTTACCCTGGTCCTGGCTCACAGTTCCGAAGAAGAGGAGGATGGCTTTGAGCTGCTGTTGGAACGAAGGCCTGAAGGTCACCTGCGTCCCGCAGATGCCCCTGGAAGTCCAGTAGGGTTGGCTGTGTCGGGACCTAATGGCCTACGAGATGCTCTGAAGGCTTTTGCCCCTGGTCACTAGTGGACCGTCCAGAATGCACCCTGGCATGCACAGCGCGGGCCCAAGCCAATCTTGAAGCTCAGAACTAGTGATGGATGGGGATGCGGGGCCAGCCAGGCGTGAGAGAGCGTGGCGCCTGGCGCTGGGGGGGGGGGGGGGGGGGCCAGCATCAGGAGGGTGGCCCAGTGCAGGGTCCCGGGCAGAAAGCACGGAGCTGCTCCGTCTCGGGGACCCTGAGGACGAGGCCGCGTCTCCGGCCCTGTGAACTTCCCGAGTTGTTATCATCCCCTAACTACAAAGCACAAATAAAGCTGCCTTTGAAAGCTCTGTCATGCTTTGCCCATGAATTGGATTTCATAGCACACTTTCTAATCGTAGTTTTTTTTTTAAAAGCCTAAGAGTTGATGAAGAGTTTGTAGATGGAACCAAATATTTCCTGGTCAGTGGTCAAACTACTTTTGCAGAACTTGTGTTTTCTCTCTCCTACTTAAAAAAAAAAATTACTTTCAAGACAAGAAAAAATATTGAGCCATTTTTAAGGTGACATTTTTGATAAGTTATGTTTGTATTGGTGAATGATGAAGGATTAAAACGCAACAAAACCCTTGTTTGTGTCATTCTGCAGCAGATGTGAAGTATTTTTGTATCTTAAAACACCAAAAACCTGTGCAGACTGTACTTGTTTCCCAATAAAATTGTGACACCGTGTGTCGAATACTACTGGGAGCCTGTCTATCTGCCTGTCCACTCCGCTGGGATCCTCACCCTTCCAAGCCTCCAAGCTGGGCCGGAGGCAGGTTGTGGGTGGGCGGGGGCTCGGGCGGGGTTAGGGAAAGGGGCGGGGACAGGAACAGGGGGCGGGGTTAGGAAAGGGGCGGGGTTTGGGAGTTGCATTGCCTGCCTGGCTTCTGCGTACAGGAAGTCGTGTCAGCTCCGTGATCCTCTCTTGTCGCTGAGCTTGTTCCAGACACCCCCGCAGTCCAATAGCGACGTTATATATATTTTAGTATTTATATATATTTTTAGGCTTTATGAACTCTTCCCACACTCTTATAAACCTTTCCTACACTTTTAGAAACACTTGTAATGTTAACCATTGTCTAAACTCAAAAACCTACATAGTTTTAACAACATACATATACTTTATGGTACAGTATATACTCGTCCACTAAAATACATACTGTAAACAGTGTATTTTATTTCAATTTAATGTTCTTTTAATATGTTAGAATTAACACTTTAAATATATTTTTAAATATTTTAAAATTTTAGGCAAAAATCATTAAAACCATAAATAGTACACATATAAATACGTATAGAGTACTGTACACTACTGCAAAATCCCGCGATATAATGAAAGATCTGTGATAATTTAGATTAATGTTTTTCGAAAACCCGCAAACAGCCTGCGAAAGTTGAACCACGAAATAGGATCAATGGGGGACTATTGTAGTCCACCTGCTCACGTGTTTCTCTAACGGATTATAGCGTGAATCTCACGGTTACTGGCCTTTGACCTGGCCCCTCCCCATGACAAGGGCAAAGGTCCCTGTGTATAGATGGTCACATTTCATGCATGGCTTCCGTCCATCTTTTCCTCTGACCCAGGAGTCGGGCAAAGTTGGCAAACTCAGTGTCTACAGTGCATGTGCTAAAACTGCTGAGCTCGGTCAATCAGAGCACTCCCAGATGGTCAGATGCACCAATCAAGGCACTTACAGCTGGTGAGATGGACCAATCAGAGTGTGCACAGCTAAACCTGTTGGTATACACCAATCAGCGGCTAAAGCCGCTAAAGTGAGTGAGCCCCACCAATCAGAGCACTCACAGCTAAAACTGATGGGCTCCAGTGATTAGAGCACTTTCAATGTTCCATTGCACCTCTGTGCCTGCACCAGTAATGGGCAGGAGCCCCTGTGTAGGGTTAGAGTAGATAGCTGTGGGCTTCGAATAACAGAGAGCCCTGGAGTTGCTGCCTGCCCGCCAAGTCATGGGAAACCCTACAGGAAAGCCCTGAGCTGGGTTTCCTTACTGGGAATGCTACCTAATCCATAGAGTTGTGCAAGTATTGAAAAGACCATGTATCACCACAGGCCTAGCCTAGTGTCAGGCTTTAAAGAGTGGCAGCTCTACCTCAGGCATGTTAGGAGGCTCAGCAGGAGGACCACAATTTCCAACCTAGCCTGGGGAACTTAGTGACTTAGCCAGACCCCATCTGCAAACCATAAATTAATTAATTAATTTATAAGGCTGAGGCTGAGTACTAAGGCCCTGGGTTAAATTCCCAGTATTGCAAAATAGATGGGTAGATAGACAGTAGCTTTGTTTATAACTATACTACCAATAAATTTGGTTCCCTTGAGTCCTTTTAGAATATGCCAAATGAGTGGCTAGAGAGGAGTTATAAACAAGGGGGTGTGTGTATGTGTGTGTGTGTGTGAGTGAGTGGTGACACCCTAAGAGATCCTAAAAATAAAGGCCAAGTACAGGACACCCACACATACAGCACACAGGCTTGGGCGCTGCTTGGCCCAAGGCCCCTTTGCAGCTCCAAAGGTGCAGGGAGGTAAATCAAGTTGAAATTGGATTAATATATTTCTGATCATTTCCATAACCACTCAGTAGAGTTAAATAGGCGAGAATTTATGAAAATGTAGGAACTGGCTGTCTAGAACCTTGCCTGGGCAGAACGTCTTGTTCCAAGAGTTCCAGGAGCCCCTCCCATGTTTCTGTTCCTTTTCCCATTAGTGTGGTTTTTAGCAAATCATCAGAAGAATCAAAGCTGGCTACCACCCAAAAGTTGTATTTTCTGCTCTCTTGTATAAATACTTTTCCGATCCATGCAAGAAAACCTTACTTGGGGGTGAGCTCTGGAATCATTTCTCCATGAGGATCCCACCTGCTAGAGAAGACCTGATTTCTAAGCCCTTCTTCAGTTGCTTTGTTGCTAGCTGTGCCATCTGTGGACAGGACTTCCTGCACACAAGGTGCTGTAGGAGGGAGGCCTCTGTCCAGTTCTTCTCTCTACATTTTTCTTAATTTTACCACTTGAGGTCAACTGGAATGAAAATTTCTTTCCCATTTACTAAAGTGAAGCACAGTGATGAGTCACTGCAGGGGCAGGAATTCATAAGACAGGAAGCTGCACGTGAAAGGCGTGCACAGGAAAAGGCAAGCTGGAAGGGTGTGGGGGGCACACTAGCATGTATTTTATAAATGAAGCATAAAGGCCCGCACCAGGTGTGTGTGCAAGCCAGTGCACGTGTGTCTCCAGGAAGGGAAAGCACTACAGGAAACAAATGATGGCATTTAAAGTGACTTTTTCCAACAAAAACGTGCTCATCTTTCCTCACAGTGCCCAAGGTTCTCTGAGGAAAGCTGCAAGTCCTGTCTGTTAACTTCAGATGAACCCCAAACATTAGCACAGCTGTCTCCCAGTCTGTAGCTGTTAGACCAGTTGAGCCTGTACTGCTTGAAGCCAGACTGACAGCTCCCCTTGACTTCTCCAGGGCTGTCCTCAGCAAGGGGTGAGGTTAATTTACTCATAGACTCAATCCATGAAGCTTGTGTGTCATAGATCCTTTGACCTGGAAGTGATTCCAAGAGTCAGGTTTTACTTCCGGGACAGCATCATTCCCTGAAAGCATCCCACAGGGTCCCTTGGATTCCCTTTTATTCAGCATGGCCTGGGAATGAGATCGCTCAGATTTGAGTGATGGTTTACTGTGGTTTTCACAGGGCACATTTTCACCCAAAAGCCTGGTCCTGATGCAGTAAGGAATGGGTGCCTTACTTCCTGGGTCCTGTATTCATTGTACCCTTGAGGAAGGAATTCAGTCAAGACACGTGGGTGGCCATGAAGAGGTATAGACAGAGTTTCTGCAATGGATACAGAGGCAGTTTCAATATCCAGTGAGAAGGTGGGTGGTTCTGTGAAGGCATCTACACCCAATGAGAGTTTGAGAAGCTTTTTACGCACTTAGGAAGTTATTCCTGAGCTTCAGAGCACTAGAGTCATTGTGGTGCCAACCAACACTTTACTTAGAAGTTACTTTGAGGGGCCGGGGAGATAGCTCAGTAGAATAAGCGCTTGTCTGGCAAGCACAAGGCCTGAGTTCAGTCCCTGGTTCTGCAAAAACAAACGAACAACCAAAAAGAAGTTACTTTGGAGTTGTAAAATATCCTCCTGTCCTGTTTAGAGTGGCGGTGTTTCCTTGGGGCTTTAGTCATGGAAAAAGTAACTTACCAAGAGGAGTCTGTTATGGGTCAACTCTTCATAGGAACCAGATCAGCCAGATAGAAATTTGAATAGAGCCTTTTATTTACTGCGCTCAGGTCCATCAGCCACTTCTCTCGCAGGAGAAGGCTGATCAGCCCCGAACATAGGTAGCAAGGGGGTATTTATAACAGAAATCACATCCAGTTTGGCAAGCAAACTTATTATCTAGTACAGAACAACAGAAACTGCATTCATTTGACACAGCTGCAAACTGTTCATAACTAAAAGGTCCTTCACAGCATAGAGATAAGTGCATATTTTTACAAGGTATATCTTAAACTATGTTGCAGAAGATGGTTGGGGAGGGAGTTTGTGTTAGCTTGCTGCCTTGACAAGAAACAGTTATTTATTGTTGAACAGCCTTGAGCCAAAAGGGAGAACACATTTCTTAGAACAGATAACAGGAAGCACAAGGGGTTTTTATAATTTTCCACAATTAAGGCACAAAACTCTATTAACCCTTTACAGAGTCCTTAACTTTAACCAGCCCCAGCCTAAGGCAAGAGCATCTTCAATGAACTTTTTCTTTCCTGATATCATTCGACTGTAGTGTGCCTTGCTTTTGTGGGGTGTTTGGATACTCATACATGATATATTTTGATTCCACTTTTTTTCCCCCAAATCCCTCTCCTGCCCTCAACTCATCTTCCCCTCCCTATTTACAAAGCTTTGTTTCCATTTTGTTCATTTCATTTCCTTTCCTCCCCCTTCCTCCCCTTTCCTTTCTCCTCCCCTCTCTCGAGTTTCCCATTTCTCTGGAACAATTCCTTCATTGCACAATATCTGTTGCACATTTTGTTTCTTATTTACTCTTTCACTTTCTCACATCAGGGAGACAAGGTGATATTTAAACATACTACCCTGATTTATTGCACTTGAGAGTATGGGCTGAAGATGCATCCATTTACTTAGAAAGGCCTCAAATTTATCCTTCTCTATGGCAGAGAAGTGATCTATTATGTAGAAAAATACTGAATGACCCCTCCTTTACCCATTCCTTGGTCGGTGCGCATTTGCATGGGCATTTCAAGGTTTAGCTATCACAGACTGTGCTGCTATAAACACGGGCACACATACATGGCTGTGGTGTGACGCTTCACACTCGTTCAGGAGCATACCCGAGGGGAGTATCTGGGCTTCGTGGGACCTCTGATCCTAGTTCTTTGAGGACTCGACACGCTGATCTTCATATGGTTGTACCAGTCTATACTTCCACCAGCAGTGGACAGGGCTCCTTTCCTCCCATTTTTCTGCCAGAATTTGTTGTTTGTTGATTTCTTAAGCATAGCCATCGTTTCTGGGGTGAGATGGACTCTCAGTGTTGTGTTAATTTGCATCCTCTAACAACCAGTGATGTTGAACATCTTTTCACATATTTGTTTGCCATTTGTATGCACTAAGTAAAATCAGAATGGATCAAAGACCCAAATATTAAAACAGAAGCACTAAAACTGCTGGAAGAGGATAGGCAGAACTCTTGGAGACACAGATATAGGCAAAGATTTCACAAACAAAACACTGACTGTACAGGAAATAATATGAAGAATCAATGACTGGGATCTGATCTTATTTAAATGCTTTTGTACAGCAAGAGAAATCACCAACAGAGTGGGGAAAAAACCCCACAGTTTGGGAAAAAAATCTTAGGCAAATTGCCCTTCAGACAAGGGACTAACATCTAGAAATGAAAAAAGTCAGATCACCAAAATGTAAAGACCCAGTCCACAGTGGGATCTGAGGTGGATATGCTGAGCTGGATACGCACTTCTCAGGTGAAGAAATACTAGTGTCTATTTTGGATCTAGGAAGCCAGGTGCTCTATGGGGTCACATCGGATCTGAGACCTACCATGTGACTAAAAGTGTGATATACGTAGATGTTTGTTTTTGTACTTACCTGGCAGGGCATGTGTTTTGTGCATGCGGGCGCACACACACACACGCGTGCATGCACACATCCACGCACACACACGCATGTGCACACCTGTTCCTCAGGCCTACTGATGTTTGATTCCCTGCTTAACAGCAAGGAGCTCACTTGCCATGAGTTTGGTCCCAGCTCCTGCCCTGCGCTCCCCCAGCCTCCTCCCCAGTTCCTGCCGTTCCCCCCCCCCTTCTCCCCAGCTCCTGCCCTGCGCTCCCCACAGCCTCCTCCCCAGCTCCTGCCCTGCGCTCCCCCCATCCTCCTCCACGCCTTGCCTCCATCACTGGCTTCTGCTTTGCCTCCAAGGCTTCTGCTGCTCGGTGCGGTCCGCATTCTGCCTGATTGCTTCTGAAGCCCTGTGTGTCCTACTACTGTGCTCCATCTCCCTCTCAACTTCCAGAGCACAGGAGACTCACGTCTGTGCTCAGGCTGCTGAGATCCCTTGAGCAACTCACCAGGTACCTGAGATCTCACGCAGGAAATGGCAAAGAAGAAACGCATAAATCCAGGGAGAGGGCAGTGGGAGGAGCAAGTCACTTGAGAGGCAAACCACGGGGATACGGGGATACGGGGCTGAGGTCCGGGCTGAAGTGTTCAGGCTTTAGCCTTTGGGGCAGGTGTTGGGGAGCTGTAGCCAGCTGTAGGGGACCCTGGGCCTAGAGAGTGGAGGAGATGGGGCGCTGTTGTGAACAGGACCAGAAACCAGGGACAGGGAGTGCAGAAGGACAGCAAACAGCTGGTGCAGCGGTTCCCTTGTGGGTTGAGTACTGCATTACGAATGTTCTTTTTACTAATAAAATAGAAAATATCCATTTTTGTCTTATAGAAGCAACATTAGTTTATGACAATGCAGAAATTTTTGAAATGCATGAGGAAGAAAAGGTACCACGTGCCCCGCAACCTACAGATCCTGGTGGAGCCTGCTTTAGCGCTGCATCGCCTGGCTTTGCTGAGTGGCTGGACCTGCGCATGCCCTCACCAGCTGGCGGCGAGGGCCGGCAGTACATACCCCTCTCCCTGGAATTGCCATCTTTACAATCTGAGCCAATTGGGTGGGTTCTAGTGGTAACAGTAGTGTTATGACTTGTGTCTTGATGTCCTCCCCAAGCCTCAGGTGGGGGTTTGAGGAGGTGACAGGAGCTGGGATGTGAGATTTGGGGACGGAGAATATGTGATGTGAAGCTGGGATGGAGGCCGCCCCTCCTGGGGTGAGGCGGAAGGAGGCTTGCTGCTTGAGCCTGCTGCTGGCCGCCTCACCACTCCCCACCTTCCGCCCACCATGGATTGCGTCTCCTCTGCGATGTCCTCTGCAGGGCCACCCTACCTTGGGGTCACACAACTGTGAGCTGAAATCTCAACTCCTTTACCTCTCTGGGTGTCCAGTTCAACGAGGAAGGTAACTGGGATGGATAGCATTTATATACTCTTCGTCTTTCATAGATGGCTTGTTTTGCTTTAAATTTTCTCATAGATTTCAGCTTCCCCTAGCATAACCCAGCCTTCCTCCTTTCCTGGTCTGCATGATGTAGCTCCTGTCTGCCTCGACAGCTTTGCTTCTCTGACTCCCTCTCTCGCTCCCTACATCCTGGTCGCACTGGTTTCATCTCTGTTGTTTTGAGATTTCTGAATGCTTTCTTCCTCCTGAGATTTTGCACTGGCTGCTCCTTATCCCAGAGGCGTTCCACCCTATGTGTCTACTCAGCAGGCTCTTGTCACTCCTGGGACCTCATGGTGCTGCCCCTGCTGTGGGGATGTGCTGCCCCTTCTTCAAACCCACATTCACCATGCCTGGGATCCTACATGGTTCTCATCAATCGAAAGTCATCCTTACAAATGTGCTTGTTTCCTAGATGATAGGACCATGATGCGCTTATGGGGTATCCTCCCTCCAGCTGTGCTCCCAGCAGTGAGCAAGTCATCAGGCAGACAGCTGGGCCTGTGCTAGGGACTGGGGATGGAGGGGACGAATGAACAAGGGCCGAATGAGCCGGGGATGAATGAGCCACTGGATGGGCTGGGCGCGGTGGTCAGGCTGACAACCTGGCATCCAGAGCTCCTCACACTGCCCTCTCGTTTCCTGCTGCTTCTTCTAGCTCATTTCAGCCTAACCATCGAAGCCTGTTGTGGGCTGCCTCCCTGTCTTCCACACCCCGAAAGGAGGTGGGAGAACTAGAGGCCTTTAAAGGTACGAAGGTCTTGGTAGAGCCCCATACTCACACTCCGGCTCGATGCTGGGTTTAGAACATTTGATCCGTGCCTGTGAACGTGTTCTACTCAACTTCTACTCGAAGTTCCCGGGAAACTTTACCTAGAGATTACAGCTAATGGAAACTTGTCAGATGCTCAGTTAGAACAAACCGAAGGTAATATGCACTCTGTACAAAGCACATTTTATATGAAATATTTGATAAAATCATTCTTCCATATAGGCAGCACATCTGGCGTGGAGGATCAAACAGACTGAAAGCAGATTCAGCCCATCAGAGCTGTTGGATGTCTGTCACACTGAGTGGGGTTTTGCCTGCTACCAGGGAGGGACCAATCTCTAGAGAAAGTTGATTCACATCCTAAGAAACAAAACCATCAGGCAGCGTCAAGTATCATGGCAAATGAGCAGTGGCTTAAAGGACTAAGACAGTCCCCTTGCAAAGAATGTCTGTCGGCTGCAAAGAGGGAGGCCAGGAGGGTTAGTGGGTGACACGAACGGTGGTGATGGTGAGGAGCCAGCACCTTGCTTGGCCGGCTGCCCAGAAGCTGTGACAGTGGCCAAGCATAGAAGGGTGCTGCTGGGCTCAGGGGACCGGGAAGATGGGACACAGCTCTGTGCCTCCTGGGAAGGGACTTCAGAGGTGGACGTTAATGAGCTCCCTACAAATGGAGCAGTGGAAGGCAAAACACCAAGTGGGTAAAAAGGAGAAGGATTTTTACATGGAGCATGCATTGTGGCTGGGGACCACAGACAAAGCTGTTCCAACTTACAGCTTTGTAAGCAGGAAGTGGTACCATCCCAAGATAGCTTTCCACCACCAGACTGGTGAGGTGTACAATGTTGAAAATTCTGACACTGCCATTGGCAAGAATATGAAGCAGTAGAACACCTCTCCTTGAAGAATACCACTATGGAGAAAAATGAGGAATTTGCTAACAGGTGAAGGTGCATTTATCCAGTAACTGCACTTGAATACCCACGCAAGAGGACATTATGGCACTGTTTACGAGAACAAGATAAACAGCCAGGGCAACCTGAAGGTCCAAAGAAGACGGCCCTGTAACTTGTGGTGTATTCACGTGACAGGATCCTTCCTCTGCAGCTGCAGGTGGAGTCACCTAGAGCAACACTCTCCAAACGCAGAAGCTCGAAAATGTAATGCTGTAAAACGCAAATGGTATGAACATACGACGCGAGTACTTCTGACTGGAAGACTGAAGAACTAGAGAAGAGCACCTCACATTACGCATGCACGGGCCACGGACACACGTGCACGCTCCCCTTCTTCCCAGCTCGTGAAGCCCCCAGTCATGGGCAGTCAGGAGCTGCAGACTGGGAGCCACGCACTCGCGCGGCCCAGGGGCTCTGCTGCTGGTGCTGGGTCTTTTTTCATTGTGTGTCTCTGTAGATCACTCTGAATCTTGCAGCTCTTAAAATTGCCTGGTAAGATGCTTATTTCAAAGGAAAATTCTTAAAGGGGAAAATAAAGCATTTTGTTTTGTTTCGTTATGGAGACAGGCTCTTGCTGTGTAGATCAGGCTAGCTTTGAACTCATTATGTAGCCCAAGCTAGCCTTGAACTCCAGGCTGTGGGAGACACCAGGGCAGCTCTCCATGAACGAAGAGCGATTGTCTCCACTTGGACTAAACCTGGCTCTTTTCCATGTTCTGATACGTACGGACTTGGCCAGGATTTGTCTTTATTGCATTAATTGCCTTTAAGCAATGCACATGGGTCTGGCTGAGGTGTTGATGGATAATCTTTAGCGCAGTGGTGACAGGGAGTGATGCCCCTCCTGTAGCTCCCCAGTAGCGTGTATGAGGTAGGCCAGGCTGTCTCCTGGGGCTGGCTGACATCTCAGGGCATGAGGAAAGCCCCAACCCCAGAACAGTGGGTACTGCCCCAACCTGTGAACCGCAGATCACTCCGTCTGCATATCCTCCTGTCTGCCTGTGTAGACATGAGTGCAGGCCTCCTGCCTGGCCCAGCTCACAGCACTCACCTATGACCCGCTGTCCTCAATCACTCATCTCTGAGCCATTCCCCTCTTCATGGATTGATAAGACCTGGGTTCAGCCCCGGGTCCAAGCTCCAGTTCCATGAGCCACCATACTCGCACATGAGCTGGGACAGAACTACGGTAAACCAGTAAGAGCACAAGCACAACTGCTCAGGTGAAATTGATTAAACCCAGGCCCAAACGGGGAAGCGAGTCACATAGCAAGCGGGCTTGAATGAACCTGGGCTTTTCCTCTAAGGGGGTGGGTTGGGTTAGGGACTCTTCCTGGCTTCCTCAAGGTGATAGAGACCTAGAGTATCAGTCCCTGATGTTCCTCCTTAGGGAGGGAGGGAGGTGTTTGATTGATCTTTTGTCTTGAGGTCTGTCCCTTGTCCTCCCGGGAGGGGCTGTCTCTCTCACAAGTGCACACACATTGTCTTCAGTACTGGCTCCTTCTGCAGCCCGGCCCTGTCAGACTGCCTCCAATAGTTCTATCTAACTCAGCTGCCTGCAACAGTCCCAATAAATAGGCACTTGCACACTGGTCCCTCCAGCCTTGTTCTGCCCTCTGGCCCCCTACCCCTCCACACTCAGGGTAAGATTTCTTTCTTGCAGGGGTTGGAGCATCGAGGAAACGTGCAAGACTTGCTTTCCTGTGTCTGACTTAACATGTTTTTAATTTCAAAGCTTTAAATTCCCAAATTGGTTCTGTGTTTAATCTCAGGGCATTTGTTTCGGACCCACCAGAAAGTGCACTGGCATTGAGGCCTGGAGGAGTTTCAGGCTCCCGGGGCGGCTCGCAGAGTTCAATGTGAGGGCTGGTGCTGTGGGGCCCGGGAGGGCCTGGGGTGCCTCTCTTGACCTCACCCCCACAGGGCAACTGTTCCACCTTCAGCTGGCATGCACCCCAGTGCTTGAGCTAGGAAGACAAGACACAAAAGCGTGCATTCTTCAGGTGAAAAGTGGAGCACAACAGAAAGATTAAGAATACCCTTCAAGGCCCTGTGAATGGCGCAGGCCTGAGTCCTAGCTCTCAGCAGGCTGAGGCAGGATTCCCATGAGTTTGAGGCCAATCTTGGCTACATAATGAGCTCAAGGCCAGCATGAACTACATAGTGAAACCCTATCTCAAATAAGAATGATGACAACAACAACAACAACAACAACAACAACAAAAACCCCACAAAACAAAAACAAAATAAACCAAACAGAAGGAGGGAAGAGCCTCCAAAGGTGCTCACAGCAATCATTCTGCATGGGAATCATGTTCTTCATAGCAATGTGTTCACTGGGGCTGGAGACATAAACCCCAAAGAACATCTGTGGATAAAGAATCCTCGTTCAGTGCTGATTTACAGCTTAAAAAGGAGGTGCTTCAAAGTCGCGTGGGAAACCAACCAAAACTTTCCAGAACCACATTAAGTCCTTACTTGACCTTTTCCTCTCCTCTCTCTGGAATGTGCTGGCTTTTGCCAGAGATGATGTGACATGTCATGTCAAAAGAGCTTGGCTGCAGTGGCAGGCCTGGGCACCCGCTCAAACTTCTACTAAGCCAGACCTTCAGGAGATTTGCCCAAGTGTCAGCCACCACCACTCTTCTCATGGAGTCTGTTTGAGAAAGTTAGTCACTTTGGAAAAAATGTATGATACTTATATGAACATATAAAGGGGTTATTGTTATTTTTTAAATCAGAAAACAAATGTTAAAAATTCCCCAAAGTAGGAATATGGACAAGCGCACCTCACATAAGGAGGTGCTTGTACCCAGAGTGCAGAAATTCACAAGCCATCCTGGAAGCCTCCTGCTGCTAAGACCACCCCTGGCCCCTGTGGTGGCTTGGTGTCACTGTCTCCAGCCCAGGAAGACCACCAGGCACTTGGCATCTCCCCACTCCTGGTGGCCTCACCAGCAGGTTCCTCCACTGTGGTCCTAGGACAAGTTCTAGGCAGTCTCACCTGGGGGGCCTCTGGGGGTGTCTGCCTCACAGAAGGTAAGGAATGGGACAGCCCGATGAGCACACTCTGAAGCCCTTCAGGTTGGTTCCATTCTGGGGACTTTCCCACCGTGGCTAGTGTTGGACAGAAAGTCAGCGGGGCCAAGGGATTTGGAAAGGAATGAATAATTCATTTACAGGGACAATCTGGAGGGGACTGAGGTAGACATTCCTGGAGATGCAGGGCTTGCGAGCTGCCAAGGAACCAGGCGAGAGGACTTCAACCCACTTCTTCCCGCGTGGGTGCCCTGCTGGGTCCCGGCCGCACTCGGGCAGGTCGCTCTCCCGCCCACGCCACAGCGGAGCGGAAACACCCAGCTTGGAACTGCCCTGCCCAGCCGTCCCCGCCTCAGCTCGGGTCTGCGGAGCCTGCACTTTGGATCAGGGGACCAGGGGGCCAGGTGCGATCGCGGGGTTGGGGTTGGGGGTGGGGGCGGCAGGTGTAGCCACAAGAAAGAGGAGGGACAGGCGTGTTCGTGCGGGGAGAGAAAGGGGGGTTCAGGCGTGATCTCAGGGGAGAGAGGACAGACGTGATCACATTGGAGAGAGAAGGGGGACAAAAAGGGGGGCAGGTGTAACCCAAGAGGGAGAGGGCGGGGCCAGAAGCTATCCCGACAGAAGCTGCAGGGGCGGGCCAGGTGTAACCACGAGAGAGAAGGGACAGGCGTGTTCACAAGGGGAGAGAAAGGGGGTGCAGGTGTGACCTCGGGAGAGAGGCCAGACGTGATCGCTTTGGAGAGAAAGAGGGTGCCGAGAGAGCACGCAGGCGTGACCGCAGGGGAGAGATAAAGAGGGGCCAGGCTGGCGAGCCCGGGCTCCTCCCCCTCTTCCTGCCGGCTCTTCCAGGGGTCTGGGCGGGCCTCTGCGGGTGAGCAGACCCGGCTCCAGCGTGCGAGGCGGGCGGTGCGGGTCCCGAGTTGCCAGTGCCGCCCCCAGCGTGGGGGGCCCTCGCGGAGGGTGAGGTCAGGCCTGCGTGAGGACCCGGGTCGTCGCCCGCTGTCTCCCGCAGTCGCGATGAGGACGCCGGCCCCGCTCCTCTGTGCGCTGTCCCTGGCGCTCAGGGCCACGGTCACCGCCACAGCAGGTAGGTGCGCGCGCCGCTTGAGCCTGGCCCACCCAGCCTAGGTTCAGGGGCAGATGTGCCTCTCCCTCCCGACGGCGGCAGGCGAATGGGCCCCCAGTGTCACCGCAGGCTTCGAGGTGGAGAAGTTAGGCGAAAGCAGATTGTAAGGTACTGCTTTCTATGCCGTGGGGTTATTTAAGGATCCAGGGTCCGGACGAAAAACTTAAAACTTGCAACACCGTAGTTCTGAAAAAAAAAAAAAAAAAAAACAAAAACCAAACAAACCCAAAAACCCTAAGCAACCTGGTAGAACGGAGCAGAATTTTAAAGTGACCCAGGTGGCAATGAGATGCCTTTCTATTACGGCAGAAAAACAGGTGGCTGAGCCTAAAGAAAACAGGAGCGCTCTTTTTCCAGGAGAGGGATGGGGCGGGGAGAAGGGAAGGGAGAGGAGAGGACCGGTGGAGGGTGGAAATTGACAAAAGACTAAAAATAGAAATTCCACTTGCTCCAGCTGCGGGCGGATCCGTTTAGAGAGGCGCAGTTCCTAGCAACTGGCTTGGAGGCAGCCGGTGTACCCGTCAGCGGATGAATGGACCCGGGAAGCGCGGTGCCCGCACACCGCGGAGCTCTACACTGCATGAAGAAGGGTGGGCTTGCGGTGTGTAGGAGAATGGACGCACCTTGAGACCAGAGTTAAGGGACACAAGTCAGATGCGCAAGTTTGAATGTTGAATGGTTTCTCATCTATGGGAAACCCAAAGGATAAAGAAGTCAAAGAGCAAAATAAAAGATTAATAGGAAACAAGGAGACTGGTCTCTTGCAAATGGGCAGAGGACCAAGAGACGGGGGTGGAGCAAGGGGAAGGCGAGGTGGAGAATCAGTGTGCTATGTGGTCCTGCGAGTGGTGAGGACCGGAAGCGCGAGTGCTGCGGCCGGCCGTGCACCCCTGACAACCAAGAGATAGGAGGAGAGAGGAAGTCCCCGCGGTGGGGCGTGAGGGGCGTGAGGGGAGCCCCGAGCTGCAGATCCCTTTCAGGGACACGGAATTCTGCTTACTCCCCGCCTAGGGAGACTCGTGGGTAAAATTATAAATCAGCTAGGGGTGAAGAGGAGTTTGTTAACACAACCACTGCCCAAGCCTTCAGTTTGCCTTCCTGGATCATCGTGCTGGTTTTATCTTTGTTTGCCCAGGTGCATGTAAGGATCTTATATCACAAAATAAGATCGTTAGAGTCGGTCAACCTTTTGCTTGGAACTGCACTTACTTTCCTCTGACATATGGGGACGTGCATGTGACCTGGTACAGAGCATCCAGCGGCACCCCGCTGCCCAGGAACATCAGTAAGAGAATTCACCAGGAGCACACCTGGATGTTGATTCTTCCCCTGACAGACAGGGACTCCGGGATGTACCAGTGTGTTATCACGTAAGTTCCTCGTCTAAAATAGAACGAAACCTGTCTCTCTGGGTACCCTCATGCCTTTTAAGAGCATTCGCAAGGAACCTAGAAAACACAGTGAGATGATATGGCATAACTTTATGATTGTGATACAATTTCTAATGAGCACGTTTGAAATGCCTTGAATAGGTAAGAGATTTAGGTTGGCTTTAAAGAGATTTGTACCCTGAGACAGTACATGACTTTTATTCTCAGGGAGGCAACCTGTATTTTTAATTCTCTCCTGATTTGGGTGTTGCTCTCTGTTTATTCTACTGTCTTACACTAAGTGTCATTTGTCAAAAGAGGGGACAAAGCAAAGAAAACTTCTTGGTTTTCTGTCTGGAATACTAAAAACTCTTGCCAATGCTGGCAGACCTGGGTAATTTGGAGATGGTACTAATAGTAGGACTGTGAGAAGTTGAGTTTTTATATGTTTATACTGGGAATGTTAAAAAAGAATTGTGATTTTTATGGAATGTAAGACTGGAAGGGTTTTTGAGGTGAAGGAAAAGTAGCCTTGTTAACAAGTGTATAGTATTTGTCAAGCTTTTTGCTAGAGCCCTGTGAAGTATGTTACCTCCATCAATCTTGAAGATATATTGTAAATTATTCTTGCTTTGTAAATGGGACTAGAGATTCTCAGAGGATAAGTTAGCTTTCACAGTTGTCCAGTTATTTAGTGGGTTATTAAGAGGAAGGGAGGTGATAATACCCTTGGTACCAGATACCAAGGTTGTGAAACTTGGTCTTTAGTGCTGATGTCCATAGAGCACATAGACAGGCATATAGTATATCTAAAGTCCTACCATATGATGCTGACAAGCAATAGGGAAAATGTATGAAAGAGTTGAAGGGGATGATAAAGATAAAGGTTGAGAAACAATAATCTTTATCACATTTCATTCAATAAATGAATCGTTTCTTTTGGCAGAAAAAAAAGAGATTTGTAAACCATTTTTTGTTTATTTATTCTATATTTTAATAATTTTATTGAGAAGGAAGTAGCAATGAGATAGTTTCAAAACAGGTTAGTAGTACAATAATTAATACATTACATATTGTTGTCTTTGTAGTAGTTGTTCCTAGTACAAGATGCAGACATGATATCTTGTCTAAACACCATTAGTTCAAAATCTTCTTCTCATTGAACTAAGAGAAAGTAGCTGTATATTTATGCTATTTTGTTTATACAGATATATTCCACTACAAAATAGTTCATTTATATCCCATTTTTTTTTACTTTTGTCAGAGATGTGTATTCCATTACCATTCATATATTGTAGCTGCCTGAATTCAGCAGAGTAATCCAATATAGTCCAGCAGTCCATAATAGTAGTGGGTTATCCACAAGACTGGCAGTGTCGGAAGTTGTTGACTTGAGCCCTTTACAGCTCAGCATATTAATATGGCTTTATTTTTTATACCTCGATTTTATACTTTTCTGCTGGATGGTTAAGACCAAGATAAAGCAAGACCTATATAACAACAAATGTAGCTTCTGTAATGTAAACCATTTTGGAGATGCAAAATGCATCTTTTCCCGTGGACATACTGCTTCAGGATAGACCAGCTTTCCAATATGCCTGCTGCCACCTTTCTACAAGGGCAAGCGCTGGTGACAGGTGACACATGCGAGGAGTGTGGCTTCCTAGGGACTTTGCTTCAGGAATCTGCTTGCAGTAAGCCTGGGGTAAGCTCGAACCCCACACCAGCCCTTGTGCTAGGAAGTGGTGTCCATGGGTGCCTGGGCCTGCCAGGCCTTTTGCGTAACTTCTAGTTTTTGGAGTCAGATGTACTACCTTTGTGCTACAAGGTCCTGCTTCTGGTTTTTGGATATTAGAAGTTGGTGGGAGGCCGCCCAGCCAGGAGGGGACTGTGCCACTGGAAAGCATGTGTCCTGCCACAGTAGCTGTTTGCTTGAATTCCTGCATGTGCACGCGTGCATGTGCGTGCGTGTGTGTGCATGACTATTCCACTGTAACACTCTGAGAGACCTGAATGAAACACATCTGTGGGCTAAACTTTGCCCCGGGGCCACAGTTGGTGACTCTGCCATACTAACTTGCTTGACCTTAAATTATTTCACCCCCGTGAGCCTTGGTTTTCTTACCTGGAAATGGGAAGCTATCCTGGCCCCCTAGAAGTGAGGTACCAGAACCCGAGCTCCTCAGAGAAGGGGCTGCTCCATCCTGTCTCTCGTATTTTGGCCAGAAGGCCCCTCTCTGTGTCCCAGAGTGGCCCACTTCCCACTTGGTGTCCTGCCAGGTTCCTGGCTTGCGCCCATCCGGCACACTTGCTGTGCAGCACGACTCACTGAGCTGCAGGAGAGAGGGGTAGCCAGCCCCGTGCTGCTCAGCAGCCGCACGTTGTAGGCTCCACTCGCTCTCCAGAGACCATCGAGGCCAGGGACGGAGAACCTTGTAGAGCTTTCGTGATAACCAGCAGCCTGATGTGGCGCGCGTGCCGCAGGTTCGCCATCACTGGTGCACTGTGCATCGTTACCTGCAGCTGGAGGGCGTAGGTCAGGGCGCGCGTTTGTGTGTCGGAGCCGGGTTTAAGCTATTTCAGTCTGGGAGCTCTGCGGTGAGGAGCACCCACCCTTCACATCCATTAGACCAGGGGACTGTCTGCCAGGGAAGAAATGAACACAGCTTCTCCCAGATCTGTCAGCTACTGCAGAATAGTCGGTAAAGTGTATGTTTCCCTTTAAAATAATTTCAGAGAAAATCTGAGAAATAATATAGTAAGCTCCCATCTGTCCTTTACCTGGGTTTTCATTTTAAAGTAAACATTTTCCATTTCCCTTACAGTTTTCTCTCTCCCTATGTGTGCGCCTCTATTTTTTTTTTTTTTTGCCTGAAATCATTTTAGTTGTATACATCATACCAATTTTATTGCTTAAAAATTCAGTGAATGAGAATATTCTCTTACCTGCTCACAGGGCTGTAATCAAACTCAGGAAATTCAGCCTGGCAGGACTTTCCTGTGTCGTTTGTATTTGAGTTGGCTCAGTGGTTCCCTCGGTGACCCATGTAACAGTCCTTCCCAGTACAGACCAGGTCCTGTATTTGGGTCCATGGATCTAGCTGGCCATGTTGCTTTTGGCCTCCTGGCCAAGGGGCTGCCATTGGGCCCCTGCAGAGCCCCAGGCATCTCTGCTCACAGACGCCTGTAGGCCGTGTTGTTCTGTGGGAGGCGTGTGGTTTGTAATATGCATCTGGTGTGACTTGAACAGAGGTGAAGAGAAACAGGTGGCTGGAGTTTTGATCGTGTAGGTCTCACACTGTGCTTTTCTCACAGGCACAGCAGGAGCTGCCACATAATACACGTCAACCTCACCGTTAAAAAGATATACCCGTGTGTTGGCTCCAGAAACAGATCACTAAATTTTTTATATGACTATGACCAAATATTACACCTTGGGAACTCAGAGAGCCTGAACTGTCACATGCACTTCCCAGACAGTTGCCGTGTGCAGTCCATAAGGTGGTACAAGGTAAACAAAAAGTTCTGTTGATATTTATTCTCTTCAAAATTCCTTGCTGACACAGTAGATGACGTTAGATGACAGATGGCACTTGCACTCTGTAGCCTGGTTGCTGTTCAAGTCTCTACCTAGGATGTTGGCGAAGAGTTGTTTTGGATTCCATAAAGCAAAGCCCTGACAGGTGAGGAAGCTGTCAGTGGGTCTGCAGCATGTGAGAAGCAGCTGGTATTCACCTGGGCTGATGGGAATGTGGGGGAGAGATCGGCCACCCGGGGGAGAACCTTCCTGCCTACTCTTGCCCTCCTGACGAGACTCCGTGCTGCTGAGCTCTGAGAGGTATTGTTAGATGTTCTGTAGATAGATATAGCTAGATGGAAACAAATATAGATTCCAGGGGCTGGTGAGATGGCTCAGCGGTCTAAAGCACCTACCTAGAACAAGCTTAGCAAAGCACAGCGACCGCAGTTCAATCCCCAGCACCACATGCCAGCCAGCCCCGCCCCCTGGTGGGCTGAGCTGGCCACACACACACATAAATAAATAAAAAATATTTTAAAAATATAGATTCCACAAATATATAGATCACATAGATATCACACATGCACATGCACACACACATGGACTGGACAAGAAATTCTTATCTGTCATTATCTATCTATCTATCTATCTATCTATCTATCTATCTATCTATCCATCATCTATCTACAAGATTTCTCGTCTCCCGGAGTTCATAGGCTGTGCCACGTACTCCCACATACCCACTGACTAGAATGTTTCATTGAAATTTAGGACTGTGAAGAGATTCCTAGCGAGCAACAGAAGTTTATTCCTTGGGAAACAAAGCTTTTTGTGCACAATGTGTCTGCGGAGGATGGGGGCAAATACACATGCACAGCCAGGCTGGTGCACCCGGGGAATCCTGGGAAGCGGTACGTGCTCGTGCAGAGCATCCGTGTGGACATCTGTAAGTATGGCCACACCGGTCACCGGGTCTTCCCGCCCCTCTGTGTGAGCTGGCTGGTTTCAGGCTGTGGGCAGAAAAGATTTCCCTCCAGATCAGCCAAATCTTAAGCCAGTCGCTGTTAGGTCAGGGTTAAGAACACAGGGGCAGGAGGCAAGGGCAGCTCAGCTCTCCCACCTAAGCAGCAGAACCCTCAAAACTCACGGCTTGCTCGTGTGCAGCAAGTGAGGCCATGCGTGTGGGGCTGTTGTTGGGGCCTGTGTCCAGCGCGTGCAGATATTATTACTGTGATCCTGTTGTCCCCAACCTGCACTGTGGGGGGTTCAGTGGCCATCCCAGCACCAACCTCCTCTGGCTCTGGCTCTAAATGATCCAGGGTGTTTGACATGGTTCTGGGAGACCCATTTCCCATGAGGTTCTGGTTCCAAACCCAGGATGGCCAGTTCTCTGAACACATATCCTGCAGATTTCAGTGGCAAATCGTATGGGTAGAAGAAACTAAGTAGCCAGACCCCTTCATTTTCCAGAGGGAAGGAGGGAGCAACTCTGAAGTTCAGAACACTTCATGGTGTGGACACAGGGCCGGACGCCTGGCCTCTGTGCTCTGGCGGGCACTTCCCTTCCAGACACCTGGGCAGGGACTTTCCTGCGCCCACAGCTTTTGCTTGCTCTTCAGTAGAGCGTTTTTTCTGTACCTGCTCATTTGAGGGGCAGAAGTTGTCACCAATTCCCCAGTACTGGGTACCTCGCTAGTACCTGGTGCTGACCACCTGGAGGAGTCCAGTAGCCCTGGTCCACGAATTCCCAAGAGGCTGGAAACTCCCTCTCGAGCTCAAGGTTGGTGATGAACTCTGGCACCTGTGCCTGGCCACAGATCTGCGAAGTTTCACTGCCGCAATGCACTCGCTGTCCACGTGCAGCTGGGGAAGTTTTTGGAAGGGTAGAATTTGTAAGGCACAATGAAGAAACCTGTGGGCCCAGCAGTCCGCATTTTATGCCTGTTCAAACAGTTGTTAATGTTGCGTTATCAGGCATGCATTGTGCTTAGGTCATGATGGTGAAAAACTTAAGAAAACATTTGTTTCATCTGTATGGGAGCTCCCAGTCTGGGAGGACTGAAACTAGAGGTATCCGCGGATCTGTTTAGTGCCATGCATTAGGATCTGGGGGAGCAGAAAGGAATCCAGAGGGGCCAGTGAACGATCTGGGAGGCTTCTGAGAGGACACAGGTCTCAGCAGCATTAGGGAGGATGAAGAGTGCTGATAGTCATGCAAAGCAAGCAGAAGTGGTCCCTGGGCAGAGGACACAAAGTAAGACACAGGGCAGAGCACTGTGGCTTCTGTTGGGTGGGTCTCAGAGCTCACTACAGCGTGGCACGTATGAGATGGGAGAGGGAGGCATGGAGTTGACCAGTGGCGAATTCGGGGCTGCTTCCATGTGGGCATCACCACGTACTCCCCATGGCCCCAGGTGCATGCAGTTACGTGGCTGCACCTGTGACAGAGGAAGTCAGCCTTGAGATAGTTTGAAGCAGGAGAGGTGAAGTGGGCACAGATGCAGGAGGCCGTGCCAAGGCAGCTCGAATGCCTGGGAGAGGCTGTGAGGCCGCGCCCTGCAGGACACAGGATTTCTTCATCCCCTGGCACTCCTTACCTAGTGCTGACAAGCCAGGTCCTGCGCTAGGCACAGAGAGGATAGGGAGATAAGGAAAAAACCCCGACCACTGCCCTGCTGCAGCTTGGGTCCAGGAGGGTGGGGAGGCAGTGACAGTGCTGATCCGCTAGGGGGATCCTAGCTGGGTGACGTCCTGCTGGGTGATGGGCCAGCTTGAAAGGGCAAGATGAGATCAAAGGGAGCACTTGGCGACCCCTGGATTTTCCGTGTGTGATCTACTGAGCGGTGGTCCGTGGCCAGCGGGTGAGAGCTTCTATTTGGGGGCACTGAATTCAAGTAGCTTGAGGAGTGGCCAGATATGGCCATGACGAAGACCCCATGTTTCTGGGTGTTTTCCTAGTTTCTCTCGTAATGTTTCCACATCCTACCCCAATTATTTGAGGAATATAGGAGTGTGCAGGTGGTTGCCGGATTTTGGTAGCTAAATGGGGTACAGAAGGAGGGGAGAAGGACTAAGAAACGGGGGCCCATGGGGTCAGGACAAGGAGGCCATTGAAAGTGGAGGTGCTGGAGTGAAAGAGCGCAAGATCAAGGAAGGAAATGATGGGACAACACAGACTCCAGGGCTGAGGCAGGAACTCAAGAGTAGCACCAAGTTCAGCTTCTTCCCACCCCGAGAACTCCTCTGGAGCTTTGCTTAGAGCTGCAGCTTGAAAGATGTATTTATAGTCTTAGGTAATGACATTTTATTATAGCATGCTGTTGGTTTTCATTTAAACCAAATAGATAATGGCTGAAATGAGCTTCTTTGCTAGCTGAGTTCCTAGTTTTCTTTATATCTAATGTGATTTCTTGTGGCTCTGATTTCTTAGTGGAGAGTGGGAGACCAGGAGGAAAAATCCCTAAGATCATTTATCCCCGGAATAACTCCATTGAAGTACGACCTGGTGAGTAGGGTGGGCGGAGTTGTCGCCATCACTCGGGGGCAGGCTTGTTCTGGCCACAGTTCTGGTGAGTAGTTTGAAGACAAATCTGTTTCTAGCTTTGGGTATCCCTGAGTTTATCAGGAGAGGCACTGAGATAAAAATTAAGAAAGTTTGAAGCCTCGGGGAGCTGAGATATTGGGATTCTGGCCATGGACAGTGTGGGTCTAGATGATTCTGATTAGCTAATGCACAGGGAATAAAAATTTAAAAATAACTCCTGGAAAGGATGTTACATAAAATAAAACTACTACTACATAATGCTGGCCAGGAATTCTGGGTTATGTTAGCTCCTACTGGAAAGAATGTTAAAGGAGAAGGGAAAATGATGATGTTACATTTGTTCCTTTATGTAGAAAGGATCAAAAACATTGTCCCAGTTGGTGGTCTATGTAGAAAAGAAGGGGCTCAACTCAGTTTTTAAGTCTTAAAGGGAGTCACAAGTAAAATAAGACCTGCCAAGAAGCTTAAAAATCTCCATTAAAAATAGCTATTCAGATTGAGCCAAATTTAAAATCCAATTAGAATTTTATAAATCTAGTTACATACTGCCCCCCAAGCACATATATAAAAATACATTATCTGAAGGATTAAAGAAAATTGTGTGAGGTTTCATTTGAAAACATTAACCCAGAAAATCAAACCAGAAGAGTAAATGACCAATTGAATCATTTTGTCTCAATGAAAATTACAATACTGTCCTAAATATAAATTTTATGTATCAAATATGTAAAGCTTAGGGTCTCATTTGAAATACCAGAGTAATACAGTAAGAAAATAGAGTTGGTTTAGTTGTACTGGGAGATTTTAACATGGCATGGTATCGACAGATTTAATAAGTAAATAAGAATCTAAAATATTTGATTAGTAAGAATAATATGTTTAATAAATGACTTATAAATACCTGTGAAAATTACAGCACTAAAAGAGGAAGTTGTAGGACTGGGTATGGTGGCGCAGGCCTGTAATCCCAGCTCTGGGGAGGCTGGAAACAGGAGGATCACTATGAGTCCGAGCTGTGTAGTGCGACCCTATAGCAAATACATTAAAAACAAACAAACAAAAAAACTGAAAAAAAAAAAAAAAGGACCACATGTGCAAACCACACAGTACAACCAGAGTGTTGTGAATGTAGGTATTTAGAACTCAAGTCAAAACAGTGAAAAGAATCTCATTCAGCATGTGAAGTCTGGGGTTTTTTGCTTGATTTCGTTATAAATACAATATAAACTTATACTAAAATATCACATCATACCTAATAGTTACTGTCGATTAAATTTTTTTACATTGAAAATATTAAACAAGCACAAATTTTTCTTCTAACCATTTACTTTCCTTGGTTTGAGATAAAACTGGAGCCCTAGTAGAGGCTGTCTAGGTATGACAGAAGCCAGGTGAGCTGTGGTCCCAGCACTCGGTAGGCCGAGGCAGGAGGATCTCTGCCAGTGTGAAGCCAGCCTGGGCTACTTAGTGGGTTCAGGGCCAGTCTGAGCTATGTAGCAGGACCTTGTCTCAAGCAAAACGAAACAAAACAAACAAACAGAAAGAAAGAAAGAAAGAAAGAAAGAAAGAAAGAAAGAAAGAAAGAAAAGAAAAAGCGAAGGGAAGGCTAATGACAATGACAATGCTTCAAGTTCACTTTCACGGCATATGACCAGTGCTGTACTCCAGACAAGTTTCTGTCTTTAAATATGACAGATAAGTGGAGAAAAAATTAAAATGTATGAACGACCATTTAACTCTCTCGCAGAAGTGTAATTACATAATAAAGATAAAAGTAGAAACAGTGTAGAGAAAAACCACAGCAGAAATGGGAGTCTGGCAGGCTGCCTTAGGGTAGAAGAGCTGGGGAAGGGGGTTGGGGAGATAGGTCCGCACCTAGCAACTCCAATTTCCCAAAGGCAGAGACTCAAGTGTAAGGCTTAGAAGTGGGAAAACTTACAAAGCTGCTGATGGTGTGGAGCTGAAAGCCGTTTGCCAGGCCCCTTAGCTGTGTATGTATGAGCCCTTTAACTTTCAAGGAACAGAATGCCCTCAAGAGTGGATTCGAGGGGCTGGTGAGATGGCTCAGTGGTCTAAAGCACCTGCTTAGAACAAGCTTAGCAAAGCACAGGGACCGTGGGTCAATCCCCCAGCACCACATGCCAGCCAGCCCCGCCCCCTGGTGGGCTGAGCTGGCCACACACATACACATAAATAAATAAATAAATAAATAAATAAATAAATAAATAAAAGAGTGGATTCGAGGCGTGTAGTGCTCACCGTGTGGCATCTTTGATAGACTACAGAAATGCTCAGGAAGTCGCTTGCCTGTCGCATCCTCGCTCCCCATCCTCGCTCCCCCTCCCTCCTCTCCTGTATTGGGAAATCCAGCCAGTGTATTTAGACTGTTAAAAACTCGGCTTCCTTTTCTTTCAGGCTGGGCTTTCATGCTGAGCAACACCCTCAGCCTGTTCTACTACTTACTTGGGTACACAGTCTTGCTAACTAGTACGAGAGGGACTCGAACCTGTGATTTTCCTGCTTCAGCCTCCTGAAGTGCTGAACTTGCAGGCACGTGCCACCATTCCAGGATCAAAAAGAAGTCTTTTGGCCAGAAGAGAATTTAGAAGTTGTAGAAGAATATCTAAAATATTGTAATCACCAGCAATTGTTTAGTAAGGCTAACCTAGTACAAAATAAACTTCTAAAGTCAGTATCATTTTTCCACGTGTGATACTAACTTATACGAACATGCCTCGCAGGGCCCTGTTAGTGCCACCTGGGCAGCGTGCAGCCTGCTTACACTTGGCTGCAGGATCCCCTGCTGGCAGGCGCTGTGGAGTGCTGCCGTCCGCTGTGCCTGTCCCACTTCAGTGACACGTGGGTAGTGTCACCTTGGCATAACATCACTAGGGTTTTCAAAAACATGTATTGACGTATTTTGCTAAATTGAAATAGAATTTTTACTAAATAGCTTTTCAGTTCAGCCATGTGGTAATAAAAGTATTAAACGTCAGAATGTTGTAGTTTCTAAACACAAAAGCAGACAGTTAAGAATCTGGCAATTAAAGCCGTGGGAAGAAATCACAAATGAAAGGCCAGGTCTGGGGAGATAGCTCAGCGGCGTGGTGCCTGCCTCGCAAGCCTGAGGTCCCGAGTTTAATTCCTGGTAGAAAAAAAGAGATCAAAAAATCAGACTAGTCTTTAAAAACGCAAATCCTTGAATATCCGCATAGAGTTACCATGTAAAGGCAAACGAGGGGGAATGTGCTGAGTAGGGGGACAGCACGTAGGTGGGATGACTTATATAGAGCAAAAAATCAAGTTGAGAAAATGCCAATCTAAATGGGGCAAACAAATATTTCATACAAGAAGAAAAGCAATAAAATAAAAAATTCAGTGCAGTAAAAGGAACACGCATCGCACTGTATTAGTCTGTGGACCTAGTGAGGACCACGCGTGCATTCCCGTTAGCGGGAGGCGCGTTCCTACCTTCCCGCACAGGGTGAGCCACGCGTACTGTGCGTGCACGGCCACCTCTCCTGGGGTTCCCGTCTCACCCAGCAGGAACCCCGGGCCTTCTGGTCCCCTTGGCCCGGTCGGCTGCCCTGCTTGCGGTTTCCGCGGGCGCTGCCCTCTTTGTGATTCCTTTCCAGTTTGAACCCGGGCACTTTGGAAACCTGTCACCTTCCAGCTCAAGGAAGGCTCAACAGCAAGCTGTGGGCAGCAACACAGATCCGCAGGGCTGCAGAGAGAAACAGCAGACATGCAGATTGAAAGCAAAATTGTCTTGGGCCGGCGAGAGCTCAGTGGACTAAGCGCCTGCTTTGGCAAGCGCGGGGACCAGGGTTTGATACCCGGTCCTACATGCTGCCCGGCCCCACCCCCAGGGCGCGCTGAGCCAGCTTCCAAGTCCCAGTGTGGTGGTGCACGCCTGTAATCCCAGCGCTGGGGAGGCTGAAACAGGAGGATCACTACGAGTCTGAGCTGTGTAGTGAGACCCTGTACCAAATTCATAAAATGAAAAACAAATTTAAAATCCCAAAAAACAAAATGATCTTCATCATGTTTAAGGAAAAGAGAGGGAGGATTGAAACTTTGAAAAGAGAACAGAAACTAGAAATAGCAGCATACTGGATTTGGAAAACGAACAAATAAAATACCAGCACTAATCAATACAATAGATTTTAAATGCATAGAAAATGTATTTGAAAAGAGAATTAATATCGATCAGGAGAAAATATGCAGGACTAAGCACTCAGAGCCAGAAGATGTGAGTATGGATGTGAGGGTGAGGGGGGCAGAGGCGCAGAACCACACGCACACGCACACACACACGCACACACACATGTACACACACACAGCACAGTCTCCCGTGGAAGAGGCGAGAGGAGGTGGAGGCAGAAACAGCGCCATTTCATCTCAGAGGCTGAGAATGACCCAAACAGCTAGGAGACCCCGTGCTGAAGACTCCAGGGGCAAAGCGTGCCAACAGGGTCCAGGAAAGTAAAGCTACCCCTGGGTGCTCCACAGAGAAACTGCGCACAGCGGAAACCAAGGGAAAAAGTAGGAACAGGAAGAAAAGGGTATATGGAGATAGCTCAGCAGCAGAAGCCCTGGCACGCGCGAGGGCCTGACTTCGAGCCATGGTAAAAAAAAAAAAAAAAAAAAAAAAAAAAAAAGGTTAGTTGCTGGCTAGCTCTGTACCAGGATCAGTGGGGGCCATGTGCTTTAAAACACTCAAACCTGCTTATTTTATAAGGACTGAAAATACCACAGACTAAAAATGTCATGTGTTGTCAATCTAGTCCTACAATTAAAAAAAAAAAAAAAAAAAAAAAAAAAAAGGAGTGTTCTGCAGGCAGCAGGGAAAATTCTCCTGCGTGTTAAATTGAATGCAGAAGGTGAAGGCGATGATATTTGCTCAGGAAATTTAGCATAACTGAGAGTGCCAGCCCCGCCCCCCCGGGGCGAGCCCTCAGTTGAGACTGGGTGTGGTGGCGTGCACCTCTAATCCCAGCGCTTGGGAGGCTGAAAACAGGAGAACCGCTGCAAGTCCGATCTTCATAGTGAGACCCTGTACACCCTGTAATCCCTGTCCTAAATTCAAAAATAAAATAAAATAAAATAACTGTGAAATGAAAATACCCAACTACATTTGCTGTCTGCTGGGGTGAGGTAAATGAAGTGGATCCTGAGAACTATGCAATGTCAGAGGTGGAGGTAAAGTGCCAAAGATAGCAGGTCTTGGTGCATCCAAGGGCATGCTTTGTTGTCTAGAGTTAGAGTAAAGGAATATTTTAGGCAATATATTATTAAATGTCGTACTAAAAAGTAGTCACAAATAGAGGCAGAGGGAATGGAAACAACAATCTGAAAAAGCTAAGAAAGAAAACTCAAATATAGAATAAATGCATTGCATAGAACATAACCTAAAATGGGCAATTTAAAGCAAGACTTGTCACCACTAGTGGGTCAAATGCTCCAAATAAAATCAGTCATGCTGGATTGAAAAATAACAACCTCATGTGCTGTTTATAAGAAGCTTAAAGCTAAAGGGACAGAAAATGATATATAACATAAAGTAAAATACTCATGGTATAATTAATTATATTGATATATAATTATTATGATATATAATTATTATAATATATAATTAATTATCAAGATACAGCTGAAGGCAAAAGGCATTATGAGAGGGAGATACCTCCTATTGATGAAAGTTTAATTTTGAACCTATAAATGTGCAGCACGCCCTTCAATGCACACACGCGTGCACGTTCACAGAGGAAAGTGTTGGACAGTTCAGTATTGAGTGTGACATTTCCGTGGCTTTTTAAAAATAGATTTTTAATCAGATCAAGAGGGGAGATAGCTCAGTGGCATAAGCGCCTGCCTCACAAGTACAGGGTCCTGAGTTCGATCCCCAGTACTGAAAAAGAAAAAGAAGGAAGGTGAACATTTAAAAATAGAAAAAAAAAAAAAAAAAAGAAAGAAAAACAAAACCCTGTTTGGGGCCTGCTGGTTAGCTCATGCAAACGCAGTGAGGTGCAGGATACCGAGGTTTGCTCCCCAGCTCAACCTGCCCTAGCAGACCGGCCCTTGAGGCAGCCTGAGCCAGTCTCCCCCTCCCCCGAAAAAAAAATCCTTCTAATCAGATGAAGAAAGTTTCACTCCACAGTTTTCTAATAGCTTTCTGGGATTATGAATTTTATAATAGTCAAGACTTTGAATGCAGAAGAACTGCATAGTAAGAGGAAGATTACTGGATTTGGAACCAGAAAATGGGAGTTTGTATCTCATTTCTTCCTCCAGTTCTCATTGGCTGCGGTCAAGTCACTCAACACCTGAGGCTCAATTTTCCCATCATAATGGGAGGATCAGTGATAACACTTCCTCTCTTTCTGTCTTGTCATATTATCCCAAAGCTGTAAGACTAAGGGTGACAACACACCTGTAACACTTGTAAACTGTGGCATTCTTTGCTCATGTCACTAGGAGTGGAAGTAGTGTGTCCCTGTGAGTGTAGAAAACCTTCATGAGCGCTGTTGGCAGGGGTCGGCCCATGCCAGTCTGTTGGTTCCCTGGTTCTCCCACCCACTAGTGTCCGTGCAGAGAGAGGATAGAGCAGATTATCACCGACCCTAGAGCATTTCTCACCAGCAAAGATGTCCAGGGCTCAAACGCAAGATGCCTTTGTGCATGAGGTGCTAGCCAATCTGAACAACTGAAAATCTGCTCAGCTGCAGCTTAACATTTATGAATGTGATCCCCACAGGCTCCACCCTCATTGTGGACTGTAACATAACAGACACCAAGGAGAACACGAACCTGCGCTGCTGGACGGTCAACAACACCATGGTGGACAATTACTACAGTGACTCCAAACGCGTCCAGGAGGGAATCGAGTAGGTGCCGCCTCTCCTGGCTTCGCAAAACTCGCTGGGCTTCTCCACCCACATTCATGTACAGACAGCTAGATGGCCAGGGTGCCGACCACCTCCTGGTCACTGTGGGCTCTGCCGTTCTGAGATCTTGGTGGCCAAGCATGGCCCAGCTTCGGGTTCAGAGAACTGTGGGACACTTATGTCATCTGTAGCCCCAGCCTAAACAGGTGCATGTGACAAAACAGAAGTGAGCTGCAGGGTGACAGCATTCTTCCCACTCATTCTGTCATATTCTGAACATGACCTTCAAGGCCTTAGCACCAAAGCCAGCACTAACACAGGGGTTCTTGGAGCAGGGTGGGGTACAAACTCAACTGATGGGGTGCAACTCTGGTGCTGTAAAAGAGGAAGGCAGAGAGCAGAGGAACTTGTGGGCTGTGGGGTGTGGTGAGGGAGGATGCTTGTGGAGGAATGGTGGCTGGAGGCCCGGCACAGGCTCTGTGGTCCGCAGATCCACACTTTCTGGTCACTGTCTGGGAGTGAAGATCGACTTCTACTACACATGTACCCTCCACACGGGGCCTCTCAGTGACGTCGTCTCAGGGTTGAATCGCCCTCCAAGGCATTCTCCAGAGAAACAGACACTTCATGTTCAGAATGAGGCATACAAATGACGCTGGGCGGATAGGACTTGTGTTAATGCTCCACTCTTCTTTTTACAGAACCAACATTTCTTTTCAAGACCATATTTTTTACACAGTCAATATCACCTTCCGAGAAGTGAAGATGGAGGACTACGGCCTTCCTTTCATATGCCATGCCGGAGTGTCTGCTGCCTACATCATGCTGAGGCTCCCAGGTGATGTCCAGTGGGCTCAGAGTGCCAGAGCACTCTTAGTGGTGGCCAGGAGCTGGTCATCAGGCGTCATCAGGAGTCTTAGTTACTTTTCTCTTGTTCCTGGGACCAAATACCTGATGCCCAAAGTTGCGGGAGGGCTGGCTTACTTAGCTCCCAGCTTGTGAGGGCTCAGCTCTTAATCTACTGGCTGCAGGGCGGGATGGCTGACAGAGGGGCAGCTATATGCTGAGGCAGAAAGGAGCAAAAGCAACTAGCAAGAGCACGGTGAGATGCGTGTCCCTGTGGCCCTGCTTGTGTGTCCTAGAGAGATCAGGGCGGTGCCTACCCAAGGTGGGCTGATCCAGCAATCAGCCGCCCTTAATCCCAGCTTGCACTCTGAAACAATCACACACTCTAGTGTCAGCCATCTCTGAAAAAACCCCGTGACCCCATGAGGCTTTGCGTTGGGGGACATCTAGATGCAAACCGTAACCTTCAGGTGCTTGCTGTGAGGCGATGCCCCAGGCGGCATTAGCACAGAGCGGTGGGGTGCTGTCACGGGAGGGGCTGGTTATCTCCTTGGAGGGAGGTATTGAAAACAGCATACTCATCTACATTACGATATCTGTGCATCAGAATTCCAGAAAACTAAGTTTTACTTTGCTAAACCAGAGTGCTCAGCATTTATAGCTAATTATTTATTATTATTATTATTATAATTATTATTATTATGTAATTTTTACCTGTATAGATTTTTATGAATAGTTTGATGCCCAATGTAAGTGCTCAGGCTTGTTTTTTTTCGCTGTGTACCTTTGAAAAATTATTTGTAGGACCAGTCAAATAGCTCAGAGGATTAAAGTGCCTGCAAGCAGGTGCAGGGGCCAGGGGTTTGATCCCTGGGCCTGCCACACCGGCCCCACCCCGGAGGCGTGTTGAGACATTGATTGTGTGCCAGTAATCCCAGCTCTTGGGAGGTTGTAAACAGGTGGATTACTATGAGTCCGATCTTGTAGTGAGACCCTGAACACCCTGAACACCAATTTGAGACCCTTCCCTAAAATACAAAAAAGAATAAAAAAGGAAGAAGAAGAAAAGAAGAAGGAGGAGGAGGGGGGGAGGAGGAGGGGGAGGGGGAGGAGGAAGAGGAGGAGGAAGAGCAGGAGGAAGAGGAGGAGGAAGAGGAAGAGGAGGGATGCGGAGGGAGGGGCTGCTAGGCAGGAGCAGGACTACAGGGGCCATGTGAGCATACAGACCGCCGAGCCTCTCGATGACCCCGTGGGGTAATGAAGCGAGGAGGTGCACGCGAAGGCACAACCCTGAGAGCGCTGTGGAGTCCTGACTCGCGGGCAGGGTGTCAAAAGCGACAGACTTCTTGACTGTTAGCTTCCCTGGTGGAGCCCTGTGAGTTGCAACTCTCAGCTCGCTGGCGCCCCCTAGAGGCGGCTGCCCCTCATTTACGTACTTCTGGCTGGAGGCTGGAGGAAGAACGTTTTCCTACACCACCTCACAAAGCCGGGTTCAAGGGAATCTTGGGCAGCCCAGCGGGGCGCGCCTTGAGCGCACTCTGCTTTCTGGGGGTCCTTGGGGGCCCCTGAGGTCACCTCAGCTCTGTATTCTTGTACCACTACCTTCCTTCCCCTATGACTTCTGGTGTCCTCCGTGCAGTGCACTCCAAATCTGCCTGTGTGCCCCGCACCAGCAGGAAGCCCTTGCGGGGAGCACAGAGCCTTGTCCGAGGCTGAGCAGAGTGTTGAACCTCCCAAGCCCTTGGTTCTCTTGCTGTCGGTCCTGCCCTGGTTCTGGCCACCACTGTGGGTACTTGGGTTTGGCTTAGCTTTCTGCGGATTTCCTTGCCTTTGAGCCTTGTCTGGCCTGTACCTTCCAGGGGTGTTGCAGTCTCTTCTCCAGGGAGGCTGTAGCTTTACAAGTCTCTGCTCTTCCTTTCCCCTGGGACACCCGCACTCCTGGTTAGCCTTCAGGGATGCCCCCCCCACCTTATTATCCCAGTCACCTCCTGGCCAGAGTCAGAGAGGGGCAAAGGCGGCCACTGGCCACCCTCTTCCACAGGCTCACGCTGTGATGGAGGTGGTGGCTTTGTGGCCCGTGAGGGGAGAGGAGAACAGACCGTGCAGACCCCTCGGTGTCTGTGCTCCCCAGCAGCGTCAGGCGGAAACAGCCCAAGTCAGGCCAGAGAGAGGCACAGGGGTCCACCCCAGGAGGAGGGGGGACCCTGGCTCTGGGTGCCTGGACCTTCCAGGAGGCCTGCAGGCCACAGATTATGCCTTGGAAGCGTTCATGCTTCACTTAACCCAGACCATCGCTGATCGATCGCAACTGCAGTGGCCAGTAGCGCGCAGAAGGGCTCTGAGCCCAGCCCTGGCTGAGGGGAACTGCGCTATGCCCTGTTAGGCACCGGATGGGAGGGTGGGGCGCCTTCCCCGCTGCTGCCACCCCAGCAGAAGGCAGAAACCCTGTGGGCATCCTTTATTCCTGCTGTCTCTCCAGGGCCACAAGCAGCAGGTTTTGTTTGCCCGAGTTCTTAGGAACCTCGCCCTCTCCAATCCAGGCTTCCTGTGGGTTTGCGGTGGGCTGAGTGGAGGTGACAGCTTCTCCATTTGACTTCCCTCTTTTTTGGGGGAGGGTGCCTTCACTCTGGAATCGTGTTCCTTCGTTTGTCTGAAGCAGGGTCACTAGGACGTTGCTCAGGTCTGCTGTCCCCTCTTGTGAGTTTCTTCTTGTTGTTAGTGCGTCCTCATGCACCGTCTCGCGTAGGTGGCCACATGGGCTCCAGCCGCGAATACTGTTGCTAGCAGGGCACCTGCTGCACCACCAGCGCGTTTCCCACTTACGTGCTTTAAAGCCCCTGCTGCTTTGGAACGTGCTCCCAGGTCTCCTGCTTCTGCGGCACCACCTTTCAGTTCACGTACAGAGCCCAGGCGGGTATTAGCACTCCTGCCTGCAGTGGACAGTGAGCTCAAGGATTTCTGCCCTTGCCTGGGGCTCCGGGAGTGGACACAAGCTCGTGGCCTCCTTTCAGGGCCTTTGCGACACCTAGATCTACAGAGTTACCTTCTTCCTCCCCAAAGCCGGGACCTCTCAGAGGGAGTGGTGGTGCCGTTGCTCCAGGAGGGGTGCAAAGAGGAGGGGGCGGAGGGCAACAAGGAGAGGGAGCAGGGAAGACCCGGGAGGACCCCTGGGGTGGATGAGACCCTGCGGACTCAGGGTTGCCTGGCCAGCGAAGTGTGGAGCTTTTTCACCTGGCTGCCCTGGGACTGAACCTGTGGGTTGGTGTGGTGGTGGGGTCATGTGTTTGGCCACTCCTCTGTGACACGCCGTGGGTGTGATGCTGCGTGCCAGTGATGGGAGATCCTGGACTGTAATTGTTGGCACGGCGGCGTGGGCGGGGCTGTAGGTTCTGGAAAGGAAGTGTGGGGCGTACATAGGTTGCCCTCTTCAGCCGCGGGGAGAACCTTGTCTTGGAATGTGTTATGCGTTGTGTGCAGTTGTTCCCCCAAAACCTCCTGTAGTCGTGGGGCGGGCTTCTAGTTTGCAATTGATTTGTGATCCGTGCTGGGATTATGGGAGTGGGTGCCACACCCGCCCCAGGGCAGGCAGCCTCCGCACAGCGGAAGGGAGGGAAAGAGGCTTGTTTCCTTCCATGCGCCTCCCTTTTTGCTGTTCCTGCTTAGCCATCGTCTGCCTCCACGAGCCCTGCCTTGGAGCCAGCCCTGTATGGATTGAAACCTCCACAGACCATGAACCAAACAAACGCTTTCCTCTCTAATTTTGGGTTTGGGAATTTTGTCCCAGAGATGAGAGAAAAGTAACCAAGACAGCATCTGAAGAAATGGTCGGCTCTGGAGACCGCTGTTTTGAGTGGGACAAGCCAGACCCCATAAGACAAGCGCTGCATGTTCTCCTTCATGGTGGAATCCAGGAAGGATGACAAGAAGGTGGAGAGAAGACTACTGCAGTGTTCACGGAAGACGGGAAGGGGGCAGCGGTGTGGGGCTGGGAGCAGGGGCATGGACATAGCAGAACTACATGGCGCCATGGAACCCCCGCCCCTGAAAGTGGAACCGGGATGGGGTGGGGCCTAGGAGTGATGGAAGGAAAGGATTGAGGTGGCGTGCTCATGCGACACCCCCGCACAATGCAAGCCATCAGTGTGCACAAGCAAGGTGCACTAAAGACTGGTGAAAAGCAAGTGCTCTGGGATGCAGAGCAGGACTCCCCTCCTCTTCCACTCCTCCCCACACACTGGGAATGAGGGCAGGCCCAGGGAGGCCCAGGGAGGAAGTGGCTTGTGAGCTGAGTTCTAGGAACACGGAGGATCCCTCTTCCTCCCAGTTCCCCTTTCCTGATGCCCGAGTTTCCTTCCTGGGGAATCCTCGGTTCCCTTTCCCCCAGTTCCCTTTTCACCCCCCAGGTGCCCAGACCTGGGCTGTGGGAGCCTGCGCCTTGGCGACTGGGTGCCCCCACCTTGGGGCACACCGGGAAGCACCTGCAGAGGGGCTTCCAGGGAGGAGGCGCGAGGGGCCCCTTCTCGAGGACAGAAGCTCCTGGCAAAGTGGTGTGGCAGGCCTGCCATCCATGCTGTGCTGCGGGGCCACTGGGGGTCTCCCCATAGATGTGCCAGGGCTTGGCCTCCGGGGGCGTCACCCTGGCCAGGGAGCCCCACACGGGGAAGGCCAGAGCCAGCGTCCCACACTTGGAGTCACCCTCTATCTGCACTTACAGCCAGGGTTCTGAGGAGTTCCCCTGGTAGCCTCCCTGGAGCTCCCTTGTACCCTAGAACCCACAGGCTGGTCAGAGCGGTTGATCCCATTCCGCACTTGTTACCTAGCAGCGCTTCAGCAGTGCCCTCGCTGGTAGGGGATGCCTCTCCACATGGCATGTGCCTGTGGTCTGTAGGCATGAGGATGTGATTGTGTCGCTCTGCTCTTTTGCTGTCACATGTAGCTCCAGATGTCCAGGCGTACCTGATAGGAGTGTTTGTCGCTTTGACGGTCGTGGTCACTTTGGTTCTGGTCATCTACAGCAGCTTTAAGGTGGACATCGTACTGTGGTATCGAAGTGCCTTCCACTCCAAGGAGACCAAAGAAGGTGAGTGTGTGTCTGCCCTTGGAAACATCTTGAAACTGATCGTCACCATCTGCAGGAATGTTCTAAGCTTACTTCTGTCTTATTAACAAGTGTGGATTTCATGATGTTGGCAAAGTTAGACGACAGAGCCTCTGGGGACCCGCCTAAGCCTCAGAGAAATAATTGTCCACGGCCACCAGCTTCATGGTCACATGAGTCCTGCAGGCTTCCAGTGCCCAGAAAGGGACTCAAGAAGCAGCAAGAGCAGCTCAGCTGCGTCCTCGCTGTGAGTGGGGCCATGGCGTCTCCCTTCATCCATGCTGGAGAGGGAGACTTCGCCCCAGGAAGCTTTGGAGCCAGGCTGCCAAACTGCACCTCCGTCCAGAGCCTGCTCGGGGGCCTGGAGAGAGTCGCACCTCCAGCTCTCAGGGCTGGACGAGGATAGGCCTGAGTTTGACCTTAAATTTTAATTTACTGTCTCTGTGAATTATAAAGATGTTTTAATTTTTTTCTCTTTCTCACCTGAAAGAAACAGGGAAGAAAGCAAGGAAAGAAAAAAGAAAGGAAGGAAAGGAAGAAATAGGGAAAGAAGCAAGAGAAAGAGGAAGGAAGGAAGGGAAAAATGCCTCCTTCATTTTCTTTTCACTGGGGCACCATACACTGCACCCACAAATTAAAGGCGAGGTTTATCACTGTAGAGATTTCAGCCCACAGTCAGCTGGCTCAAGGCAGGGAGGCATTGCAGAGGGGAACAGTCCATGGCATGGCAGGCAGGCAGCAGAGAGCGACCAAGGGGGGCAGAGGGGAGGACCCTCCAGGCCACGCCTTCCGGGAGCCGCTGCCTCTCACTAGCAGGGCTTCACCTCCTGATGTCACGCTGAGCTACACACTCAGCGGTGGACTAATCTACCCAAAGGTACCACGTCCCTAAGTCTCCACTCATGAGCTCATGAGACACTGGGGGGATATCGAGGTGTACACCATAAACAGAAGAAAAAAATAAAAATTTAAACTAACTTTAAAAAAGAGGAAGAAAGGAAGGAAGGAAAGAAAGAGAAAGAAGAGATAAGAATAGAGGGGAGGAAAAAAGGAAAGGGAGAGTAGGGAAGGAAAGAGGAAGGAAACGAAAAGAAAAAGAAATGGAGGGAGGACAGATAAGTGGAAGGAAGGAAGGAGGGAGGGAGGAGGGGCGAGGAGAGAAAGGAGAGGGAGGGCAGGAGAGATGTCCCCTGCCGGGACAGTGCTGATGCCCAAGGGCGCACCCAGCAGAGTGCTGGGCACAGGTGGTTCCTGCTTACCTGCGGTCCAGCAAGCGGCCCTCCCACATCTCTCCCTGTCTGTGTCTGTGGCGTTTGTGTCCTGCCGTGCTGTTTGGCGCACAGCTGCCTCCATACGACCTGAACCTGGGAGGGACAGGCATGTCTCACTGTCGTGTTTGTGGGTCTCCGCACTTCAGGCCTGAGGGTGGATGTGCTCTGTTAAGGCCTAGAAAGAAAAAGTAGTCTGCTTTACTGTCCCCTAACTGTGTGGAAACATTCCTACATGGCAGAAAGAAGGGTGGCTAGAGGTGGGCAAATCAGTGCCCTCCCGGTGTGGGGCTGGCCCGGGCAGGAGCCGGCGATGTCCAAGTGTGGGCTAGGTAGGTGACACAGGGAGGGCATCTGAGTGCCTGCTTGGCATGGAGAAATCATGGCTCCCAAGTTCCTGTCTGTACTTAGCTTAGACTCTATTCTAAGTTAAATGTCCCAGTTCAAACCTGGCAACCCAGAGGCTGGGGTGCAGCTCCATGGTAGAGCGTGAGTAGCGTGTGGGGGGCCCTGGATGCTGTGCCCAGCAGTGATAAACTAAGACATGACAGCCACAACCAGCGGGGACCTTTAAGCTACATAGAAAGTGACGAACTCTGCTAGATGACAGGGGCAACGCAGAAACTTGGACTCCCATGTCTGGCATCACCCAGAGTGGTCCTACTGGGGGCCAAGTCTCTGCTCTGTGGTGTGGTCCCTGCAGTGACTGCCCTGTCCCAGCCTCCAGACTGTCCTCTGGCCCTGGGTACAACTGTGTGAGAAGAGGGCCCCAGACACCACTTACATTTTTTGTCCCGGATCTGAGTGATTTGCCTGCTTTCTGTGTTGCTGACAGGGCCCGTGTGGGTCTTTCCTGGAGCGCTGGCCCTTCTGTCCCTGCAGTGTGTGTCCCTGTGAGTCACTGTGACTTCTAGGAGTGTGACCTCAGCTGCCAGTGACAGGGACTGTGCCAAGCATGGCGGGCTGCTGTCAGTGGGGCTGAGTGCAGCAGGAAGGGGAGAGAGGGCGCTGAGTCCTCAGAGGGGCAGAGGAGCAGGGCCCAGGGCAGCCCAGGCTCTGCTCAGTGACAGCTACAGCTGGACGATCTGGGCACACAGAGTAAAGGGTGGAAATAGGGGGGAAAGGGGGAGAGAGAGAGGGAGAGAGAGAGAGAGAAGAAAGGAGGGAGGGAAGGAGATTCGCCTTTCCTGAGATCAGTCCTTTATTTCCAAATACATGGGTCAAGCTTTGTAAAACTGTGAATAGCAGCCCCAAGCTTTAGCGTGAGTGTCACATGCCACTGTGGCAGAAGCTGGCGCTCTGTTTATTCTCTGTTAAGCCTCAGTACCCACAGGGTTCCTGGGGCACCTGGGCCTCTGGACGGAAGCATCTGCTCACAGGTCTGCTGCAAGGAGCGGCCCTGGTCGCTCCTGTCTCCTGAGTGGATCAGCGCTCTCAGAACAGCTCAACTAAAAGGAAGAGGAGCCAGGCATAGCAAACAAAAGGGATGAAGCTGAGGGCGGTCAGAGGAGGCAGGGGCAGAGTGAAGGACGGGCCTTCCTCTGAAAGTGTGCATTTACTTTCCAAGCCAAGGCAAGCCATCGTGAGATGCCCTATGTATGGCCGATTCACAGAGCCCTTTCAAATGCTCTAGAGAAGGCAGCTTCCCCACCCAGGCCTCCCTTCCACAGGAGAGCAGCTGTGGAATCCGCCTGTAAAAGGGCGTGATGGGAGGAGCCTTGTCCACAGCATGCCACGGAAACCATATTATTGCACGCTTTAGGTGGCTTTCTTTTTAGAACCTTCCATATATATTTCAGCAAAACACCAAATCCAAGAAAGACACTTATGGAAAGACCAAATTAATCTGTTTAACTTTTTCACTGCTCTGAGAGGATGCACTAATATCATTTTGAGAGAAAGTAGAATAATCTTGAGGCAATCTTTCACATGCATTAATTTCTTAGATGAACTCTTTTTTTAAAAAAATATTTATTTATTTGGTACAGGATTTCACTACACCACTTAAACTCATGGTGAGCCTCCTATCTCAGCCTCCCCAGCGCTGGGATTACAGGTGTGCCCCACCTTGCCCAGTTTCTACGCCACACAGCATGTGGTACTGGAGATCAAAGCCAGGTCCTTGTGCTTGCCAGGCAGGCACTCAGACCACTGAGCTATCTTCCCAGCCCCTCAAATGAACTCTTGTACATTTGACCAGCAGCCAGTCAAGGCTGGCTGTCAATGGAGAACGGTCAAAGGAGTCAGGGGTAGTGAATGACATGCTTTCATTTTGAAAGTTGAATTCGCTTTCAAAGCCAAGCCAATCGCGAGATGCCTTATGCATGACCAATTCACAGACACCTTTCAAATGCTCTAGAGAGAAGGTGGCTTCCCCACCCAGGCCTCCAGATGTTTTGGCATCCATAGTACAGTGGAATCTCCTCAGAATGAAAGGACCTGGTGGATATGTGGAGAAACGGTCAGCTGCCGTTAGAGAGAGGCAGGCCGTGTGTGTGTGTGTGTGTGTGTGTGTGAGTGACATCCACCTTCCTCAGGATGCTCACTAGCAGATCTACATTTCTGGGATTTTCTTGATTAACTCAACAGTTGGGAGGCGTCCAGCATTTGCTGTTTTTGTGACTGTCGCCTCAGCTGTTGTTCTGGAACCTGCAGGTGGGAAGCAGATTACTTTGGAGCCAGTGGCATGAAATGGCCACTCATGTGGCTTGTTAGTTCTGTGGTCAGGAACGAGGACAGGCTCAGTGGGTCCATTTCAGCTCTGGGTGTCTGCGACCTCAGCTGATGACCAGAAGTTGTCCTTGGCAGTCTTTGCATGACAACCTCAGCCCCTCTCCAGAGGCCTCTCCCAACAGCCTCCTCCTGCCACATAGTGGATGGTCCCCGAGATGGGTGTGGCAGGAACAAGAGGCCTATAGAAGGTGTGTTTTCCTGTGTAACCTGAAGTACGAGTGTCAGATCCGGCACACCCCACTTGTCAAGGCAGCTGCGGAGGCTGACTCAGTTTTATTTTCACATTTGCTTTGGGGCTGACTAGTTTTAAAGCAGTGGAAGTGAGTTCCATTTTGTGGACAAAATTCTGAAAGAAGCCGTGGGACCAGAAGTGTGGCTTGAGATCGCTGGGCACAGGGGCAGGTGGAGGCAGGCACTGTGCATTCCCTGCTTTGTCCACTCCAGGACAGCAGGCGTAAGCTTCCATCAGAGCTGCGCACCTCAGGGAAGTCACAGAGCCTTGATGGTCTCAGCTTCCTGCTTAGAATCCAAGGATTTGTCCCTCGTGGTCAAATGTGAGGAGCAAAACCAGGGATGCCGGGGCCACAGGATGCATGGGGCCTTCAAAACAGGCCTGAAGTAGAAAGCCGGGGCTGCAGCAGGATGTGTGAAAGCTCGTCACTAGGGTAAAACTGGCCACCTGAAGGTGACAAGAAAGCAAGTCAGCAAGGTGTGTCTTGATTCTGAGCTGAGTCAGGGCCGGGCACGCACCCAGTGGCAGGGCGCTTGCTTGTGCTGGGAGGGGCTCCAGCTTGGTCCCAGTCCTGGAGAGGAAGAAGCAAACCTTAGAGAGAAAAAAGCAAACCAGAAAAGTAGGGCCTTTATGTACTTTAAGTTTTTAAAGGTGTGAGAATTTTTCCTACCCCTTTCTTCCCATTTGGACAGCGAGGAGAACATCTGTTCCCATTCCTCGCTGAGAACCCATGGGCATGGAGTGGCACTAAGGAGATGCACGAGAGCCAGCCAGCGGGATGGAGGGGGAGGGGACAAGGTGCCCGTGGCAATGCCTGGGGCAGGGACCGTAAGCCTGAGTACTGGCTGCAACATGAAATCCTTCTCTCTCTCTTTTTTCCTTCTCATTTTTCTTCATGTTTTTCTTTTTCTTCATAAAACTTCTCCAGCTCTGAAGTGTCCAATGTGTAATATCCAATTTCATACAGAAAAGTGTCCACCTCTTGGCCTTGTGGTCCCATCTCGCTACTGGAGCGGACATGCGGCTGTGTACGGCTTAGCCACGCGCCGGCCATCCCTCTGCTACCTCCCTGCAGTCCGGTTCATTAGAAAGCTGGCTGTGCCTGGGGCCCAGAACTTTCCATCCCCACCTTAGCAAACTCAAGCTGCAGTCCGACCTCGTTATGGAGTCCTGAGAGCTCTGAGGAGCAGGGCCCACCCTGGTGCTGCACGCAGGGCGGGGAGCAGGCGTCCCAGCTCTCTCATAGCACCCTTCCCCAGCATGGGCGGGGAATCAGAGGAGGCGTGTGTCTGGGAGTGCATGCATGTGTGCACGTGCATGCACCGTTACACATGTGCAGATGTATAAGTGCATGTGCTCGCACAATTACACACTAACTGCATGTGTGTGTCTGTGTGTTTGCATAGCTGCAGATGCCCAGGTGTGTGCATGCCTCTGTGCATGTGTGCAAGGTTTTACGTGTGTGGAGATGTGTGAAACTGCGTGTGTTGTGGCTACAGGTGCAGGCAAGCATTGCAAATGTGCGTGTGTACACATGTCCACAGTGCTGCAGGCATGTGTGTGTGAGAGTATTTTCATGCTTGGGGTGTGGTTGGTGTGAGAACTGATGGAATGTGAAAGGCAACAGGGAAAGGTGTCCTGCTTGCTGTTCTCGGAACTGCCCTCTGCCCAGCTCTCTGCAGGATAAGCTCCCATGGAGGGGCAAGCGAGGGCCTCGGCCTGGGGCGCTCTGCGGGTGGCTTTGCTTTTCCAAATGGCCTGAAGCTCAGTGCTGTGTTTCCCAACGAGATGACTCAGGCCAGCAGCGCTGCACCCAGCAGGCCAGCGTGTGGGGCTCCCTCGTGCGTGCCCACGACGCCGTGCAGGGCACGGATGTCACCCTCCTGCAGGTGTCTCAAGCCACCCCCTTCGTGCCTGCCACTCTCTTCCCTACTCTCCGACACTCACTTTATTCAGACCTTCCCTGCTACTTTCCCCTGTGAGTACCCTCAAGAGCCTCAGACAGGGCAGTTTCCTTGTGTCTCTGTTTCCTGAGCTGCCTCTCGCTGTTCCTTCTGTGTCTTTGTACCTCTGGGCAGGAGCGGCCTTCCTCCTTAGACCTGTGGCTTGCTCGCCCTGGCCTGGGCATGCGCAGTGCTGTTCTGGTGGCTGCCTGACCTCTAGACCAAAAGCGTTGATTCACTGGGCTGCTTGGTGCTGCCCAAGGGTGCAGAGAACCCGCTCAAGGACTGCCTCTCCCTGCTGCAGTGGTTGAATCCCCTGGGGGGTGATTGGGGATGTGGCCCCAGGGTAGCGGGCCCCTCCTGTCTGGGCCCCACTGAGGGCAATGGTGGTTGATCCCCCAAATTCTCATTTTCAGCCTCATCACAAGAAGCTGTATGCTTAAAAATCAGTAGCCTTGGGGTGGATAAGGAACCACATAATCCTGTCTCAGGCTCCTGGTGCAGGGGGAGAGTGTGTCCCTCCAGCCTCATGGTGGGACTAAGGTGTGGAAGCGTGGCAGGGCCAGCAGCAGCCTGGCTCAGGAAGCCACTGCACCCACACATGCAGGAGGGTACCTGGTGGGATCCGGGCACGAGCTTGTCCTGTTTCCTCTCTAGATGGGAAGCTGTATGACGCCTACGTCCTGTACCCCAGGCCTGAGGAGGGCAGCCCCTGCCACCGCATGGACAGGCTGGTGCTGAAGCTCCTGCCCGAGGTGCTGGAGAGGCAGTGCGGATACAAGCTGTTCATACTCGGCAGGGATGGATTCCCCGGACAAGGTGGGTCACGAGTGAGGCAGCAGGAAGGGGCAGGTGGGAAGGGCTCGGGGCGGGGACCTAGCTCTGCGGAAGGCATGCACACAACCGAGGCTCCTTTCCCAGGACCACAGGTGAGAGAAACCAGAGACAAAACCAACGAGGACCCTCTCCTTCCCTGGACATTACAGAGAGTAGCTCTTCACCTGGCCCATGGCCCTTGGACATCTGTGACCAGGGCCGTGAGCTGCCTGTCCTGGGCTGAGGCCCTGGGAGCCGAGCTCTCCTCTCCTCTCCATCTCTTGGCTGCACTGGCATCCGGGAGTCTCACTGGTGGCCATAATGTGAGGCTCACTTTGGAGACTTGTATCAATTCAGTCACAGGAGTGGAGGCCCTGAGACAGCCTTGGGGACAGAGGCCCTTTATTCTCTGGTCCTTGTGACAGCTCCAGAGGTTCCCCATCTTTGCTCCTCCTTAATCTAAGTTCTTTGAGCATCTCTGAACCTCCGTTGCCTCCCCTGTGGAATGGGGATCAGAGCCTCTCCCTGCCTCCGCTTGGAGACCTGACAGGAGAGATCTGTGTGGAGCTCCACGTGTCCGCGTGCTTGACCCCAGAGCTCCCGTCTGGCACCTTTGCTTGCCGTGTGGCAAATTGGATTCTCCTTTTTTCCCCCAACTGGAACTAGTTTATCAGGATTGTATAAAAATAATGTGAATATATAGAGTGATATAAATGAAATTACTTTAATAGAAATAAAAATGTCAAAAATTTAAGTGTAAATTTGACAAGAGATCCACAACTACCCCTTCCCAAAGCTGTAAAACAAGCAGAATATCAAGATAGCCTAAATGGTAACTATTGATCATCCGAAACCAAGTGTGATATCTATGGCAAAATTCGCATGATCATGGTAAATAACTCTAATATTAACTTGTTCTACTACTTGGTAAATATTCTTATTTGTGGTGAAACAGTTAAATCACCTTCTCCAGCTGAATGACCAACTTCGGATTTCAGTTTAACTGTCATGGCATAGCCTGTGCCTCTGTGATCAATAGTAGGAAGCAAAAATGTTCCCTTCTGATAAGTGTTAGCAAAGGGTGTATATATTTCTGTTCTTCAGAAGACTATCTGTTCAATATAATTTTAGTTCAAAGATTCATTCATCTCTGGTTCTGCCTCAAAGACAAAAATTACTTTATTTGATTAACTGAGGACTGGGAAGGAATCTTCCATATATCTTAATATTCATTTTTTTCAATGTATTATTATTATTTTTAAAATAATTTTGTTGAGAAACAAATAGCAATGAGACAGTTTCAAAGTTGATTGGTAGGACAGTTTCAATAATAAATACATTGCACATTGTTGTCTCAGCGGTTATTCATTGTGCAAGATGCAGACATGACATCCCGTCCACAAACACTCTTAGAACAAATCTCCTTATTCGTTGAATTAAGAGAATGTAGCTATATATCCTATTTTGAATATACAGATACAAAATGATCATTTGTATCCCCTTTTTTGGTTGAGTTGCGTCAGAGAAGGTGTATTCCATTGTCATTTAAATATTGTAGGTGCATGAATTCAGCAAAATATTCTAATATAGTCCAGTAGACCATAATAGTAGTGGGTCATCTGCAGGACTGGCAGTGTCAGAAGCTGTTGACCTGGGCCCTTTACAGCCCGGCATACCAACATGGTCTCACCTCTTATTCCTCGTTTTTATACCTTTCTGCTGGATGGTTAAGACCAAGACAAAGCAAGACCTATATAACAAGAAATGTAACTTTTGTATCTGATAAGGTCAGTCAAGTCCCCTCATGATTTATCCTGAAACCCTGTACCACACTTTGTAGATCCTTTGTCAGTGTCAGCCATGTGGATGAGTCACGGCCATTGCTTGACCAGTTTGCTCTCTGTAAACAAAGCCTGAGAGAATGTTTTCTCTCTATGTGACTCTTCTTAGGCATACTACACATCATCTATCACATTCCTCTGTGGCTCCGTAATCTCCTTGATCAGAAAATTTGGGACACAATTGAGTTACATGATGTTACAGTATAGGTTCTCCTATATCCTGAGTTTTCACTGACCTTGAAAAGCTAGGGCCAAAATGTTGGCTGACCTTGCAGCCCTTCTTTTTCTCCAATTTTGTTCTGCAAATCTAGATTGTTAACCCTCCAGAAGAGAAGCTTATTATTGCCCTACAACATATGCAGCTGGGTTTAGCCTCACTATCTGTCTGAATATCAAACATCTTAGGCATAATGTGGAACAGGTATTTTCTGCTAAGTATTGATATGTTAAATTTTAAGTCCCTACAGAATATGGAGAAAAAAAATTAAAAAATTAAAAAAATTAAAAAATGAAACAATTTACATATTTTTACACAGAAATTTAGAAATCTAACCATATATAGCATTGTAGCAGGACAGTCCTGTGACATTTTTTTTTCTTGTCTTTATTTTTCTTTTATTACCCTTTTTTTTTAAACAAACATTTACTTGAGAGACAGTATGGCAATAATTGGTATGTCATGAAAAGCAGTACGTATTTAGAAGACCAGAATGACAGGCACTCCATGCATGGCCCTGCCGTTACACATTGCTGTCTTCAGTGCAGTTGCTTAGTCCACAGATAGCAGCATATATAGTTAGTGAGGGTAAGAAGCCTACCAATTAGCTGCTAGTTTTGAAAACCTACTGATGTTTCTCAGGATCATTGCCTTAACCATCTTGTGCGTATGAATGTACAGCTTTGACCCTGTCATGTCTCCTACCTTTTCTCTTTGCCTTCTCTTCATTGTCTAATCAAGTTCTCACTTTCCTTTTAGTTGTGTTATGCCTTTCTATTTTTATTTCTTCTTTTGAGTTCTTAACATTAGGGAGACCTTGATATTTACACATATGGGTCTGGTTTATTTCACTTATGAGTATATCTTCAAGTGGCATCCACTTCAATATAAATACTTCAAGTTTATCATTCTTTATAGCTAATATTCCATTGTATAAAAATACTACATCATTTTCAACCATTCCTCAGGTGATGGGCATCTTGGTTGTTTCCATGATTTGGCTATCACAAACTGTGCTGCTATAAATATAGGCACACATATATCACTATGATATGACATTTTCAGTTCCTCCAGGAAAATTTCCAGTAGGAGGATAGCTGGCCTAAATGGGATTTCCAGTCCTAGTTTTCTAAGAAGTCTCCACACTGATTTCCAAAACGGTTGCACCAGTCTACATTCCCACCAGCAGTGGAGAAGGGTTTCCTTTTCCCCACAGCCTCTCCAACATTTGTTGTTGGGTGATTTCTTTATGATAGCCATTCTTTCTGGGGGGAGATGATAT
>NW_004524628.1:8118173-8161135 GCF_000260255.1 Octodon degus
ATGTGGTTTTTAGATCTGACTCTATTGATATAATGTATTACATTTATAGATTTGTGTATATTGAACCATCCTTGCATCCCTGGGATGAATCTTACCTGGTCATGGTGTATAATCTTCTTGATGATTTGCTGTATTCTGTTTGCTAGGATTTTATTGAGGATTTTTGCATCTATGTTCATGAGGGAGATAGGCCTATAGTTCTCTTTCTTAGTTGCATCTTTCCCTGGTTTTGCTATCAGTATAATACTTGCCTCCAGGAATGATTTTGGGAGGATTGCTTCTTTTTCAATTTCATGGATGAGTTTGAGGAATATAGGGATTATTTCTTCCATAAATTTCTTGTAGAATTCCACTGTGAATCCATCAGGATGTGAAGTTTTCTTTGTCGGTAGGTTTTTTTTTTTATTACATTTCGTATTTAATTGGCTGTTATTGGGTTATTGAGAGTTGTTATATCTTCTTGATTCAGTTTTGGCAATTTGTACCTTTCTATGAATCTTTCCATTTCTTCTGTGTCTTCTGTTGTGTGAGAGTAAAGGTTCTCAAAGTAGCTATTGACAATCTTCTGAATTTCCACTGGGTCTGTGGTAGTTACACTCTTTTCATTCCTTATTGCTTGTGTTTGAATTTTTTCTTTCCTCTTTTTGATGAGGTTAGCTAGGGGCTTATCGATTTTACTTAATCTTTCAAAGAACCAGCTTTTTGATTCATTAAGTCTTTGAATTATTTTGTCTCAGTTGAATAAATTTCTGCTCTAATCTTTATGATTTTTTCCTGTCTTTGGGCTCTGGGTTGGTTTGGTTTGCTCTTCCTTTTCTAGATGTTGGAGGTGCAATGTTAGGGTGTTTATTTGTTCCCGTTCTGTTTTCCTAATGTGTGAGTTCACAGCTATAAATTTCCCTTTGATAACTGCTTTCATCGTATCCCATAAATTCCAATAATTTGTGCTTGAATTTTTATTGAATTGTAGATATTGTTGAATTTCTTGTTTAATTTCATCTGTAACCCATTGATTGCTGAGTAGGGTGTTGTTTAATTTTCATGTATTTATGAGGTTTTTCTGTTTTCTTGTCTCGTTTATTTCCAGTTTCATTGCACTGTGGTCAGATAATGTGCATGGGATAATTTCTGTTTTCTTGCCTATACGTAAGCATGACCTATGGACCAGTATGTGGTCTATTTTAGAGAATAACCTGTTTGCAGCTGAAAAAAAATGTATGTTCATCTGTCGTTGGGTGAAACACTCTGCTTATGTCCACTAAGTCCATTTGTTCCAAGCTCTGGTTCAGTTCTGCTACTTCTTTGCTAATTTTTTGTCTGTTTGACCTATCTTTTTGGGATAAGGGGGTGTTAAGGTTTCCTGTTAATATTGTGGTATTGGATATTAGATTTTTCATGTCCATTAAGATTTGTCTTACATAGTTGGGTGCTCTCGTGTTTGGTGAGTATACCTTCATGAGTGTTACCTCTTCCTCTTGAATTTTCCCCTAACCAGTGTATAATGGCCTTCTTCATTTTGTTTGATCACTCTTAGTTTGAAGTTGAGACTGTCTAAGAACAGGATTGCTACCCCTGCTTTTTTCTGAGGTGCTGAGGAATGTAGTACTGTTTTTTAGCCTATGAATTTCTTCATGAGTTAAATGTGTTTCTTGTATACAACTGTCTTAGTTACTCTTCTCTCTTTGCTGGGACAAATACCCGACACTCAAAATGCAGAAAGGAAAGGCTTATTTAGCTCACAGTTACTGGAGGTTTCAGTCCATACTCAGCTGGGTCCAATGCAGAGCAGCACAGAGCAGCAAGCAACCTTTCATGGTGGCAGCAAAGAGCAAGAGTGCAAGGGAGGGGTAGCAGCAGCTCAAGCAGCTAGCTTCTCTTCCCACCTTACATTGTAATTGCAAATCACCTGACCCAGGGTAGGGGAAGTACTCACACCTATGGGTACTTCCCAGTACTTACCCACCTATGGGTAATCGCAGCAGTACTAAAACCCATAATCCCAGCCTTGGATCACACATAATCCCAGGGGATCATGAGTTAACACAAACTCTAGAAGTCCTCACCCCATGACTGCATGAGGCTTTGGGGGGACAACTAGACACAAACCATAACAACAGCATATTGTTGGACTTTGTTTCCTAATCCACTGTGCCAGTTTATGTCTTTTAATTGATGAACTGAGTCCATTTACATTGATGGTTATTTCTGAGATGTATCGATTTATGATTGACATGTTGTTTACCTGCTGTTGTTTAGTCCTTTTTCTCCTGTGTTTAATTGCTTGCCCTATTTAGTGAGTTCCTTCTGTTCTCCTTCATGGAGTTCTGATCATTTTGGTCCCTCTCTAGAACATCTTTAGTAGTTTGTGTAGGGTTGGCTTTGTCATCATGAAATTCTTTAGTTGTTCTTTGTCATGGAAATATTTCACTTCTCTATCAAAGTTGAATGAGAGTTTTGCAGAGTGTAGTAGTCTGGGCTGAAATTTGTTTTCATAGAGGACTTGAAGTACTCTGCTCCATGCTCTTCTCGCCTTCATGGTTTGTGAAGAGAAGTCTGTTGTTATTCTGATGGGTTTTCCTTTGAATGTGATCTGTTTCTTTTCTCTAGCAGTTTTCAGCGTATTATTCTTGTGCTGCATTTCTGGGATCTTGACTCTTACATGTCTCGGTGTGTTTTTAATTGGGTTGAGGTTCCTTGGCATTCTGTATGCTTCAGTTAGCTGAATATCAGATTGTTTCCTCATATTTGGGAAGCTTTCTGCTATTACTTCTGCCCATATTCTTTTTATATCATTTGTATTGACTCCTTCTTTCTGATTGATGTGTTAGTCTCACGTTCATCTTTGCATCATCTTGCAGGTGATGAAATATTTTTTTCTGCATTCTAGTTGTTTTTCAGAGATCTTTTCTTACCTTTTCACTAGCTGCACTAGCATCTTGAAGATCTGAAACTCTGTCTTTACTTTCACTCAAACAGTGTTGCAAGCTTGTGATTGAAATTTTAAGTTCCTCTATATCTCTTTGAATCTGCTTCAGGTGATCTTTTTTTTTCCTATATTGCTCATTCAAGGAATCCATTGCTTTTCTAATCTCGTCTATTTTTTTTATCAGTGTCTTCTTGAGAAGCAGTTATTAATTCTTTTACTTCAGAGATTATTTCTGATCTGATTTCCTCTATATGTCTCTGCATTTGATTCTTTACTTCAGATGCTGTTAATTCAGAGATATCTTTTATTTCAGAGATTAATTCTGTTTTTTTTTTTTTTTTTTTTTTTTTTTGTGTGTGGAACTGGGGATTGAACTCAGGCCCTTACACTTGCCAGGGAAGCACTTATTCTACTGAGCCATCTCCCCGGCCCCTCAGAGATTAATTCTGATCTAGTTCCTCTATACCTTTGTGCTGCTGTTTCTTTACTTCAGATAGTATTAATTCAGACATTTCAGCTGTGCTAGTGTCCTCTGCATTTGTTCTGTGTGGGCTCGGGACCTGAGATTGCATTTTGCTCCTTCTCTTTGTCATTTTGTTTAGCACTGTCCTCTAACCTTTGGTGTAGAGCTTTGGTGCAGTTATAACCTTAGCACCTACTAAAATTCTGGTGCAGATCTACTAAGTTTGAGTTCATCCAGTTGTGCCTGGCTTGGGTCTGGCTACTGTGCTCAGCTCCTTTCTGCTGCAGCAGCCCTTGGAGGTGAACGTGTTGCACCCCTCTGGCAAGATGTTCTGCTCCTGGATTAGCTGGGTGATTTTGGCCCCTAGTATCTCTGCAGGGACTTCAGCTGCAGAGTTTCACCTCAGGCCTGTATGTGAGGCCTGAGCTGGGTCTGGAGGGGTCTAGGGGGCACAGGAGAGCACAGAAGCTCTCCCACACAATCACTGGGCCTGGGCTTGGGTGGATCTGGAAGGGTCCCAAGAGCGTGGCAGAAGTTCTCACTCACAAGGCAGGCTTGGGGGCTCTGGAGAGGTGGAAGAGTCCCAAGAGCATGGACAGAGGTCTCACACGGCAGGCCTGCGCTTGTTCCGGAGAGGTCCAGTGGGTGCAGGTGAAAATTGGATTCTCAAGCAGCCAGCCCATCCCTCTCACCAGAAGCATGCACTCACTCACTCACTCAGCAAACCTTTCTTGAGACCACTGCATGCCAAGCGCTGGCCTGGGCCTGGGAATGTGCAAACAGGGTACCTTTGTGCAGGTGGCAATCTAGCTTTGCATGGGGGGGGGCACTTACATACAAAGCCTGCTGGTAGAGCTGGGTGTATAGAGACCCCCCATCCGCTGAGCTGTCAGCACGGTGTCCTGCTCAGATTCCAAATGGGTCAGGTAGATTCTGGTCACTCACATACTGTAAAGAACAAGAAGAAAGCACAGCCACGCACAGTGCGCAGTGCATTGGTGAGCTATACTTCCGCTATTCTTTTAAAATCCAATTTTATTTATTTATTCATTTATTCATTTATTTATTTGGTAGAGGGTTGCACTATGCAGCTTGGACTCAGGGATCCTCTTGTCTCAGCCTCCCCAGTGCTGGGATTACAGGTGTGCACCACCATGCCTAGTCTTGGTGGCCAGCATGGCATGTGGTACTGGGGGTCGAACCGAGGTCCTTGCACTTGCCAGGCAGGTGCTTAGACCACTGAGCTATTTCCTCAGCCCCTAAAATTCTATTTCTTTTTTTAAAAATAAAGGTATGTTTGTCATCTCACGTACCCAGGCCCTTAGCTGCGCTGGGCATCTATGAGGGGCTAACTGCAGGCTGCAGAACAGTGATGGGCCTAGAGGACCAGTTTTCAGGGAAAGCTTGGAAGGCCTCAAAGGGGAAGTGCTGAGTGTTAAATCTTTTAAAACTTCTCTTCCTGACTGTCCACTTTAGAGTCCGTGCTTGCCCCCAGGCCCCTTCTGTACCCTCGCTAACGCGCCCCAGCGGCCCCTGAGCGTCCCTCCTCTCTTTCCAGCTGTGGCCAGTGTCATCGATGAGAACGTCAGGCTGTGCAGGCGGCTGATCTTTGTTCTGGACCCCGAGCCGGGCTCCTCCAGCGCCGCCCTGCTGCAGAGCCTGTCCGAAGAGCAGATTGCGGTCTACAGCGCCCTCATCCGGGATGGGATGGAGGTGATCCTCATCGAGCTGGAGACGGTAGCGGACTACGGCGCGCTGCCCCAGTCCATCCAGTACATCCGGCAGAAGCATGGCGCCGTGCGGTGGCGCGAGGATGCCATGGCGCAGTCGCCGAGTGCCAAGACCAGGTTTTGGAAGGAAGTAAGGTACCGCATGCCCCCCAGGAGGTACCCGCCAGCTTCGCAGAGCCAGTCGCAGCGGTACACGCCCAGCACCTGCGCGGCAGGCAAGTGGCAACCCACAGCGGGCTCGCTCACCCACTGACCCTGCACGACCTTGGCTGGGGCTTCCCTGCCCGTCCATATGGCAGCGAGGACGAGGCCGCTTCCCCGGAGCCAGCCCTCTTGTGCTGTGTGAAGGCTTGTGTTTGTCGCTGTCACCTGTTCTGCTCAGCACCACTGCTTCTTAGAGACCGATAGCAGCTCTCTAGAGGCCCCGTGAGCCCTCGCGGATGCTGGGATGTTCAGTGAAGGGTCGGGGGACAGCAACTGAGGGCTGCAGAAAGGACGTCCCGGTGTCCACTGGCTCAGCCTCTGCTGTCCAAGATGGGGGCCTGGGCGTCCAGGGGCCAGGAGGACCGCGTGTGGCATGGGGAGGCTGCCAGCGAAGGCTGCACTGCGCTCGGGGCTCCAGTCCTCACTCAGTGTCTACTGTGCTTGAATCTCCTCCTTTCTCCAGGGCCAGGGAGTGGCTGTAGTCAGCATGGTGTCCCTGGAAGGCACTCCAATGTCACCTCTAGGGACCAAAGTGACCCACCGTGGTGTCACTGCCCTTGCATGGTGGCCTTGCACTCCATGGGCCATGAAGGATCCTGCTAGGCCACAACAAGCATGAACTTTTCCACCTCTCCTTTTGGTACTTGTGTCCACCGAATCAAGCGGTGAGTGTTGCTCACACCGGGGTGGCCTCTGCAAAAGTGGAGGGGTGTGAGTGTCCCCGACTCGTGAGTGCACGTGCATCGCAGGTCCAGCCCTGATGTAGCAGCTCGTCAGGCTTAGTGCTTTGTTAGCTGTCGGCCCTTAGCCAGGGCGAGCTCTTGAAGGGCCCTTCTGATCCGTGCCGGGCCATTTCCTTGCTGCCCCTCCCGCGTGGGCATCTTGGTATTTTTAGTGCACCTGCATTGTGACCATGACTGGGTCAGGAGTGAGATTTTCTGCTGCTGGTTTATCTGCGCTCAGAGAGCATCTGATCTGGGGGCGCTTCAGCCTTTCAAGCTGGGGATGCTTGATGTCTTCTGGGGTCTTTCGCATTTTGAGTTTCACATGAAGGACAATGTGGGGAGTCCCAGAGGGAGGGAGGAAGGAGGCAAGGGCCTGACGCCCATGGACAGCTGCTGCCTGTGAGAAGGCGGGGGAAGGCTGGGGGCGGGGAGGACACAGTGTGCCCCGACCTGACGCCGCCTTTTGTGACTCTGCGGATGCACACGGGGTGCAAGGCAGATGTATTTGGGAGCATTGTTCAAAGGGATGTGTGTACGGGTTCTGAGAAGATCATGGGTCCTTCTACAGGGCATGCAGTATCTGTTCCTTTATCCACAAAACCAAAAACCACCTGGAAGTTGAGGGAGGAGCCCCGGCAGGAAGAGGACCCCTGGCCTCTGCGCCTGGCTGCTGGCTCCTTTCTCCTTTTCCCTGCTTGCTTTGTTCAAGCAGCATGGGGGATTAGTAGAGGCCCACAGGCTCTTCCGATAGCCCGGCCTACAAGGACCCTGTCATCCAACTGCATGCAGAGAAGGCCCAGCTTCTCCCGGTTCCCAAGACAGTTGGACCTCCTCCAGAACACTGGACCCCAGCACAGGGCTGGCCCGACACCCTGAGCTGAGGTCTGCAGAGGGGGTGACCAAGGCAACCTGGACACAGCAGCAGGGCTGAGAGGTGCTTCTGGCCGTCCCCACCCAGGCTCTACTGCTGCCCCACCTTCCCCAAGGCTTTCAGTCGAGGCAGGAGCGCTGGCTAGGCTGCTTTGATGTGAGTCTGGGCCCAGGCTTGTGGCCTCTGTCTGTTGTCACAGCCCAGCGCCCAAAGGGTGGTCCACCTCTGTCCCCAGCCGCAGCACTTGTTCGCCATCCAGCCTAGGGGAGGGCAGCTCCCAAATTGTCCCCTAACTTCCTCTACCCACCCTTGTCCTTCTAAGCTGAAGGGAAGAGTCCCGCAATGTCCTCCCATCAGGAGGGGACGTGATAACACAGGCCCAAGCTATGGGCCTTTCTTAAAGCTATTTCCATTTTCGGTTTCCCTTTTAGCAAATTCCTCCTCCCTCTGGGGACAGACAGAAGACTGTGTGTGATTTCTGCCTAGATCCCTCTCCCCCACTCCTGGCCAGTTGTCTTTTAAAAACGAAGCACTCACAGAAGAACCTCAATGTAACTGCCCTGCGTGCACAGCCAGTGGCCCCATCTGAGTTGGGTGGAGGAGCTGGGCTGTGGGAAAGAGCTGTAGCCAGGCAGGGTGGGCGGGCTGGCCAGGGCAGTGAGCTCTACCGAGCGGGGGCTGAAATTCCTCCCCTGTCCAGCTCTCCGCCACCCGTGTCCCCTGCAGCAGTGACTCTGGTGCTTTCAAAGGCATTACATAGAGTGACTTTTTCATAGTGCCTGGGAGATCGCCACTTGAGGGAAATCAGCCTACGATGAACGTAAAGACCATGCTTGGGTATCCGGGTCACCTGTGGGGATGGTCTGAGTAGATGTGGAGCCCTGGGGACAATGGCTTGTCCTGGGCACTGTTACTTCTCTGTGTCAGTCCCCAGGTGTGTTTGTCTGAGCTCAGTGTCAAGTTCAGGACCTTCAGACCCTGCAGGAGAGCACCCCAGGTATAGGTCCCAAACCCACAGATGAGGTGAGACTGCACGCACTGTCTCCATGTGTCCTGCAGGGGGTGCCCTGGGCTTGCCCAACTAGTCCAAAGGACATTTAAGCTGCACAGCTTTGGACAATGAGCTTTGGCTCCCCGGCTCTGCCCTCCTCCTTGCCCTAGAAGTCTTAGAAGACATGAGTTGGGTGGGAAGTGTTCTGTAGACTTTTCTAGAGATGTACTGTTAAGGGAGGAAGAGTGTCACGTGACTCTTTGTCCGAGCAGCCACCCTTAGGTCAGGCATGTCCAGGGAGTGAAGCTGCAGACATCATGAACACACAGGAGCCCAGCCCGCTCCCCACCCCCAGTGCTGAGCCCCCTTCCTTCTGGCTTAAAGTTCCTGTTGTGGTGCTACGGCTCGATTGCATCACTTTTCAGTTGGCTTGAGGATTTGGCCTCACTCTGGGCTGTCAGATGCATCTCTGGATTGCAGGAAAACTCACTCAGCACCACACTTGCTGTAGGGCTCTCGGCTTCTTCTCCATGGGAGCTGCTTGGTGAGGCTCAAAGCTGTTCATGCCGGGAGCTTCCTCAGTGTGATCAGTGGGACATTAAGGGGTGGCCCTGAGGAAGTTCTGTCTGTCCCCAGGGTGCTGCTCTGGGATAGGATTGAGGTAGAGCTTGCAGCTCCGGAGCTTGCCAAGAGAGAGGTCTACTAGAACAAGCCAGACTCTGGCATTGCTCTCGGGCTGCTGGGTTCTGTGATAGCTGCTTGTCCCCCTTCTGTGCCATTGTTTCCAAGGAGCAGCTCGCAGAAGCAGAGCCGAGACTGCCGCCACACCCCTGAATCTGCAGAAGCTCGGGGAAACCTCCTCTTTGTAAAGTTACCCAGTCTCAGGCGTTTCATTACAGCAATGGAAGGCAGGCAAATGCAATATTTGATGTAAAGGTAGAATAAAGATCTTTTTAAAAAATGTATTGGGTTCGTTTATTATTTATTTATTTATTTATTTATTTATTTATTTATTTAAACAAGGTCTTACAGCATGGTGTATTTCAGGCTCGCCTTTGAATTCCCAGTGATTCTCCTGCCTCAGCTTCCCGAGTGCTGGGGTTACAGGAGTGTCCCACCACACCCAGCTCATGTAAAGGGCTTTAAAGGGAGATATTTAAAGATCATTCCATATAGATGTTTTAGATAATCCCATGGCTTTTCCATCATGAATTAAATTTTGTTTCATTCATTAATTAAATTTGGGGTACTGCTTCCCTTTTTGGGGAAGCAACAAGCTTGTGGGCATGGATTCCTGGGGCAGCAGGAAGAACTGGGCTCTATTTTAACTAGAACTAGACACTGGAATGGTTTGAGCTGGTGAAATCCATCTTTTGCTGTTCTTCCTAATTTAACCCTCCTGCCTCTCTTGTCCTTTTCTTGGCGCCTTCTTTCTTCTCTTTCTCTTTCTCCTTCCTTCCTTCTTCTCCCTTTTCTCTTCCCTTCCTTCCTTTCTCCTTGCTGCCTAATGCATACAGGATAAACCACACGAACATAACAGCGTTCTGCTGATGGTGTGACTCGCTGCTCCTGGCTGGGAAGCCCTGGCCTGCTGAGCCCCTGAGCACCGAGGCCGGGCACGGAGTCCCCTGGTGAAGCCTGGCTGCAGAGGAGGCCCAGAGGATTTCAGCGGAGGATGGCAAAGGCCAGGGGAAGGCCTGGGTGTGTCTCCTCCTCGCCTCCCCTCCCCTTCCTTCCCCTTCCCTTTTCTCTCCTCTCCTCTTGATTTCAGGTGGCTGCTTCCTGGAAGTGCACGGGGTGTCCGTGTCACACTGCTGGGCAGCATGGTGCATGTCCAGCTGGAGGGGCCGCCTGGCTGAGTGGCCTCTGAGGGCCGTCACTGACCGAAATGTCCTTGCACAACACAGGACGTGGGCCGGGCGTGAGTGGGAGAGTGTCAGGGAACAGCCCGGATTCCGAGCTCCTGACGAGGCTGGGCTGAGAGCGTGTGGTGTTTCCATGCGACTCTTCCGATTATGACTGTTTGAAAACTTGAACATGGAAAAATGAAATGAAAAAACTTCCACCAACTCAGCGTATTTCCATAAACATGTAATATTTTCATGCTTTATGATTTAACGTTTGGTAATAGAAACCCGTCTGTGCTATTATGTCACATTAGTATTTTCCTGACTCTTATTCATTCATTAAAATTTCTTCTGAGATTTTGATTTGAATTGCTTTGGATTTATGCTTTATTCTCCATGGTTGTGCCTCCCTAAACATGTCATCTCTTAACTCAGTATTTCGTTCATGCCTTTTAATATAATTTAATACTTTTTCATTAAGACCTAGAAGTAAGCTCCTTAAAAGATACCTCCTTAGCAGTTTATTTTGTTGTTATTGTTGTTCCTGAGATTCCCTCCCCTGCCCCAGTTTTCCTAATAGTTAATTCCTGGTGGATGGAACTCTGCTTGTTTTTGTATTTATATTTTACAACTGTCGAACTGGTATTACCTTTAATATTTTTAACAGGCTCAGTGGGCTTTTCTATAGAGACAGATGTCACCACAGCTGCTAATGAATTCATCTTTTTCTCCCCATTATTTATGATACTTGCGTCTTTTTGTTGTCTAGTTGGGTCACTGTCTAAATTTCAATAATAGTGAGAATAGGCAGCCTCTGTGAGGTTCACTTTAGCTGTGATGGTGGCTATGTGCTCCCTTAGAAAAATTCTAACTATTTTGAATATAAATTCTTCAAATTAACCAATCTTTTTTATTTTGAAGGAATACAAAATAGTGATAGAGAAAAACACATTAGAAATGATACAAGATTTCACTAAACAAAGTAATAGGAATTCAACACTGGTTGCTGCATGACATGATGCTATCTTTAAAATAGTTGTTCAGATTACCAGAATCAAACATGTAAGATTCATTTAGAGAAAGAAAAACAAACCAAAACAATAACAAATTATAAGAAATTTGAAAGAGAAAAAAAATCAGAGTTGAAATTTTTTAAGCATTATCTATTGCATTCAAAAGACTGCCAGAAACCGGCAGTACAATCATCCAAACTGTTCTGCATATATATAGTGTATATACTATATATAATATATCCCTATTTTCATTGGTCCTTTTCCTCACCCAGTTTTTCTTTCCTACTGCACAATTTCTTTCCCTTTCACAGCATCTGTTGCACCTTTTAGATTTTTGTTACTCTTTTCTTGGTTCTCACACTAGCGAGATCATATGATGTTTGCATGTGTGGATCTGATTTACTTCACTTACCAGTATAGTCTTTAGCTGAATCCTTTTATCTACAAAACCCTCAAATTTATCTTTTTTATAGCTGAATGAATAACGCTCCACTGTGTAAAAATACCATATTGTTTTTATCATTCCTCAGTTGGTAGGCATTTGGGTGGTTTTCAAGATTTAGCTGTGACAAATTGCACTGCTATAAACATGGTGCACATACGTCGCTGTGGTGTGATGATTTCCATTCTTTTGGAAAAATACCTCGGAGGGGAATAGTTGGCCTAAATGAGACCTCCAATCCTAGATTTCTGAAGAATCTCCATACTGATTTCCATAGTGGCAGTACCAGCTGCACTCCCACCAACAGTGGAGAAGGGTTCCTTTTTCCCCACATCCTCGTCAGCATTTGTTACTGGTTGACTTCTTGATGACAGCTGTTCTTTCTGGCATAAGATGGTATCTCAGCATTGTTTTAATTTGCATCTCTTGATTGTCCAATGATGTTGAACATTTTTTCATATATTTATTTGCCATTTGTATCTCTTCATTCATGAGGTGTATATTCATCTCAGATACCCATTTTTGGATCAAGTCTTTGAATTTTGTGGGCTTGAATTCTTAAAATTCTTTATGTTCTGGATAGGAGTCTTTTGTCTGATGGATAGTCTGCTACAATTGTCTCCCACTTTGTGAGTTTTCTTTTTAATCTGTTGATGATGTCTTTTGATGTGCAGAAACTTTTCAAAAAGATGAGATCCCAATTGTTGATTCCTCGAAGTATTTCTTTTGCAGTTTGATTTTTGTTCATGAACTTTTTACCTACCCCTAGGTCCTTAAAGTTTCTACCTACTTTCATTTCCAGAAGCTTTAGTGTTTCAGTTTTAATATTTCAATCTTTGACCCATTTTGACTGTGGTTTTGTGCCTAGTGATAGGCATGGGTCTGTTTTAATCCTTTGGCATGTGGAAAGCCAGTATGTCTAGTGCCACTTCTTTCTTTTTTCTTTTTTTTTGGTGGAATTGGGGATTGAACTCAGGCCCTTGCACTTTCCAGGGAAGCGCTTATTCCACTGAGCCATTTCTCTGGCCCCTCCAGCACCATTTCTTAAGGAAGCTATCTTCCAATGAACATGTTTGGCCCTTTTGTCAAAAATAAGGTGGCTGAGTGTGCTTGTAGCTGTGTCTACAACTTCTATTCTGTTCCATTGATCCTCAGGTCTGTTTTTATGCCAGTACCATGTTGATTTTATCACAATAGCTTTGTAGTATAATTTCAAGTCAGGCATTGTGATGCCTCTTGCCCTTTCTCTGTTGCTCAGGATTGATTTTTCTATTCTAGGTCTCTTCTGTTTCCAGATTAATTTTAGGAATATTTTTTCTAGATCTGTGATGTATGTTAATGGTATTTTAATTGGGATTGCATTGAATTTGTCTAACACCTTTGGGAGTATGGCCATTTTCACAATGTTGGTTCTTCCTATCCAGGAGTAAGAAACACCTTTCCATTTTCTGAAATCCTCTTTGATCTCTTTTTCAGAGTACTATAATTTTCACTGTGTAAGTCTTTTACTTCCTTTGTAAGACTGATTCCTAGGTATTTAATTTTGGGGGTGTTATTGTGAAAGGCATGTTTTCTATAATTTCTTTTTTGGTGCATTCATTGTGTATAGAGATGCTATTGATTTTTGAGTGCTAATTTTATATCCTGACACACTACTGAATTTGGTTATTAAGTCTACAAGTTCTTTCTTTTATTTTGTGGCTGAGCCCTGAGGGTGGGCCTGGCACAGCATGTGGTGCTGGGATTGAACTGTGGGCCCTGCACTTGCCTAAACTTGCCTACGCAGGTGCTTTAGACTGCTGAGCTAGCTCACTGGCCCCAATTCTACAAGTTCTTAATGGAATTTTTGGGGTCTTCTATGTACAGTATCATGTCATCTACAAATAATGATATTTTCCCTTCTTCCAATCATTATTCCTTTTATTCTTTTCTTTTGTCTAATTGCTCTGGCTAATGTTTCCAGAACTATATTGAACAGGAGTGGTGACCGTGGGCATCCTTGTCATGTTCCTGATTTTAAAGTGAAGGCTTTCATTTTTTGTCTATTCAGTCTAATGTTGGCTGTTGGTTTGTCATAGATGGCTTTTATCAGACTGAGATGAAGACCATCTATTCCTATTTTCTGTAGTGCTTTTATCATGAATGAGTGTTGGACATTGTCAAAATCTTTTTCTGCATCTATTGTGATGATCGTGTGATTTTTGTCTTTGGCTTTGTTGATGTGGTGTATTTCATTTATGGTTTTGCGTTTATGCATTCCTGGGATGAATCCCACTTGGTGGTGATATATAATCTTTCTGATGGCTTCGCTGCATTCTGTTTCCTAGTATTTTATTGAAGAGTTTTGCATTGATGTTCATTAGGGAGATTCGCCTGTAGTTCTCTTTTTTGGTTGGTTCCTTCTCTGTTTTTGGTATCAAAAACCTGAATGAGTTTGGGAGAACTGCTTCCCTTTCAACTTCATTGAAGTTTGAGGAGAGTTGGCATTAGGTCCTCCCTAAATTTCTTGTACAATTCAGCTGTGAAATCCATCAGAACATGGGCTTTTCTTCATTGGCAGGTTTTTTAAAAATTACATTTTCATTTTCACTGGCTGATATTGGGGGAATTACTCAGAATTTTTATATCTTAATGATTTAGATTTGCTAGCTAATATGTATCTAGGAATCTGTCCATTTCTTATGCATTTTCCATTCTGTGATAGTAAAGATTTTGGAAATAGGTATTAATATTCTTCTGAACTTCTATAGGGTCTGTGGTGATTTTACTCTTTTCATTCCTCATCGCATGAATTGAATTTTTTTCTTTCCTTTTAAAAATGAGGCTGGCTAGGGGTTCACCAATTTTATTTACTCTTTCAAATAACCAACTCTTCCACTCATTAGTTATTTGTATTGTTTTCTTAGTCTCTATTGCATTTATTTTTGCTCTGCTTTTTATAATTTCCTGCCTTCTTTGGGCTATGGACTTGACTTGCTCTTCTTTTTCTAGGAGTTTGAAGTTTTGAACTAATAGTGGTTAGACAAGGTATCATGTCTGCATCTTGTACTATGAATAACTACTATGAAGACAACAATATGCAATGTATTAATTATTGTAACTGTCCTACTAACCTGTTTTGAAACTGTCTCATTGCTACTTCTTTCTTTAGGAGTTTGAGGTGCAGCATAATGTTGTTTATTTGAGCTCATTCTGTTTTCCTGATATGAGAATTTATCGCTATAAATTTCTCTCTTATGACAGCTTTCATTGCATCCCACAGGTTATGGAAAGTTGTATCTATATTTTCATTAGATGGTCAGTATTGTTTAATTTCTTCTTTAATTTCATCTATGACCCATTAATTGTTCAGGAGGTTATTATTCAGTTTCTATGTGTTTATATAGTTTTTGCTGTTTCTTTTGTCAATAATTTCCAGTTTTACTGCACTATGGCCAGATAATATTAATGGGATAATTTTTATTCCTTTGCATTTACTTAAGCACATTTTATATGCTGGTACATGATTTATTTTGGAGAATGTCCCATATTCATTCTTTGCTCAGTTCAAGGTCTGAAGTTCTATCTTCTGTTTCATTCAAGCATTTTTGCCAGATTTCAGTGGCATTCTTAATGTCTCGGATACCAGTTTGACTCTGTTTCATGCATTCTAATTCTTTTCTGTATTGTTCATTCAATGTTTCCATCATTTTTCTATTCCTTTCTATTTTTTTAAAAATCTGTGTCTTCCTTAGATGAACTGAACAATTCTTTCATGATTATTATCATTTCCTTTTTCACATGAAAGATTATTTCTGATCCGATTTCCTCTATAGCCTTATGGAGTTGCTTCTTTTCTTCAGTTGCTATCATCTCCAACCTTTCAGGTATGTGACTTCCAAGTTCCTCCACGATCTTGTCTCCTGGACTTGTTTTGGGTGGGCTGGAGGTCTGAGAGTGCCTTTTGTTCCTTCCTTTTGTTCTTTTTTGCAGTAATGGTAGATGGGCGGGGAGCAAGCCAGCAAGGCTCTACAGAGTGTGGGAGGGCAGGGTAGGCTAGCCGAAGTTCCTGCTGTGTGGGTTTCAATGTGGTTTCTACCTCATTGGGGAGAGGAGGGCAAACTGCAGTTCAAGAAGGATCTGATGATGATGAGCACAGGCTGAAGATGTGCAAGGCTCTCTCGACGGTGGACTGGAACAGTGTGGTGCTCTGCAAGGCTCCTGCAGGTCGCTGGGGTAGTCAGGACTCCCTGGTGGTCTGCAGGGCAAGGAGAGGCAGCTGACTCAGCAAATGCTGGCAGGAAGGCTGTGGCAGGGTGGGGCTAGGGCTGCTTAGTCGCCCTGACAGTCTTCAGGGCTTGTGGGGGGGCACAGCCAGAATCACCAAACCCAGGCAATGGGCAGGGCAAGCCCCCCAGGTCTCTCCTGGCAGTCTCTAATTGATCTTCTAGACCTAGTGTGCCCTAGGTTTTTTTTAAATGTATTTGCTACAGGGTCTCTCTACACAGCTCAGACTTTGAGTAATCCTGTTTCAGCCTCCCCAACACTGGGATTACAGGCATGCACCACCACACCCAGTGTTGGTGGCCAGCTGGGCTGGGTGCCCTTGGGCAGGGCTCGCATGGCATGTGGTACCAGAGATTGAGCACAGTTCCTTGTGCTTGCCTAGGCGGGCACTTAGACCACTGAGCTATCTCTGTGGCCCTGTACTCCCAGCTTTTAAGACCCCAGGATCTGGATTGCGTTTGTCATTTGAATCTTCAGCATATATTAAGAGGTTAAATAATTTACCTTGATCTTTCCACGTGACAAACTGTACTCGAGCATTTGCTGCTGTTAAACCCACTTACTGGTCCATGTAGTCCACTGTGTGGTTTTGTCGGGGATTTTCATCTATATTTGCAGATGAAATTGGCCTTTACTTTTTCTTCCTCTGCCTTGTAGCAATTGTGCTAACTTTATGAAGTGAATTGTGATGTTTTCTGTTTTAAAAACAACAAGATAGGTAGGTTACAGTTTCCTCCTTACAGGGTTGAGCACCTTGCCATTAGTTTATCGGAGTCAGATCCCAGTTGGTGGTGATTCTTGAGTTATGGTTGTTATTTTTTTATCACATTTGTTGGTTTCTTTGCATTTTTATTCCTTTAGTTAAGTACTTCAGACTTATCTAGAAATTGTGCATATATTATAATTTTTAAATTATACAGAGACATCCATTAATTATGATACAAAAATGTATAAGCTTACTTATTTCTTAGTATGATGAAAAGTTTATTTGAGCAGAAAATATGGAAAAGCAAGCAGATAGACAGCTCCCATGAGGTGGCAGCGGCTTCAGAGCTGAAGGCTCCTGTGGCTTGCTTGTGATCGCTGGCTTCTTTCTCAGGTGTTCAAGGCAAATCCTTCCAATGTTATTGATCCTTCATTTTTAACAATTGGAGAATTATCTTCACAACACAGCTTTGGCTACATTTCAGAAGTTAAATATGTGACGTTCTTATCTGTTATGGATTAATTGGAAGATTTAACTTCTGATTTTTATTTGAGCCAATGTGGTTTCCATCATTTTTCTTACGAACTCAGTCTCCTTGCAGGTGACTTTGCTCGTTGTACTAGCTATTTTGCTTCATGGTCTGAAGGCAGGTTCTTTATCAATTGTGACATAGCGTGCACGGTCAAGCACAATCTGCACCACTGCAGTTTGGCTGGCATTGCAAGCACTAAGCTTCTGACCACTATTTCAGCCCCTGGAGGGGCATTCTCTTATAGCCCTTTGCTGCTTCTGTAGGACCACGCTGAGCCAAAGTCCCTGGGACAGGGCTGGGAAGGGCAATTATAGCTCTGTTACCGGGCGGCACGTGTGACAAGACCCTACCCCGAGCTCTCTGCCTCCTTGTCCCTCATGACTCAAGAGCAGCAAGGGTACCGACACCCCGGGGGCATGAGGTGGCGGGTCCCGGTGTGGGGCTGTGCACCAAGACAAGGTCTTTGGGCTGGTGCGGGGCCTCAGTCTCCTTGGTGCAAGTCCCAGGGAGACTGTGGCAATGCGGTGCACCTTTCAAGGAGCAGACAGCCACCCCGCACAAGCTGCCCCAGGAGGGGTTGCCCAGGCTATCCTGGAGGAGTTGTGGGCCTGTCCTGGCACCGCAGTGGGCTCTGTGTCGGGTCAAATTCTAGTGCCTGCCACTGCTGGCTTTCGGCTCCCTGGCCATTTTCCCTGGCTCCCTTGGGTGGAAGCCAGGACTTTTTGCTCCAAGGCAATCTTCACTCTTTTCTCTTTTTCCTTGTCATCCTTCTAAGAGGGACATTGTCAATGAGTCTGAGTGTTGGGGCTTTCTAAGCCAAGATGGTGTGATTCTTTATCCTTCCTACTCTGCTGTGGGATCTGCTCTTTTTAAGAGGACTGTTCCTCACACACAGGTAAGCACAGACACACCCATGCATCCATACACACATGGCCGTATTCCAGCTGTCTGTTTCCTGGTAGGGGGACTTACTAAGAATAAAGACATATTCCCTGAATTTCTATTTTCTTCTGCTATGTAGAATGCACCAACAAAATCCACATATATGCCTTCTTACCAGTTGCTTTTCTGCAAGCGCAGTCTTCTTTGACATTGTCTCTGTCTTCTAGAGCACTCCTGGCTACACTTTTCCTAACATCCGCATTTTTACTCAACAGTCCTATCCCGCTGTCTGTGTCCAGAGTTAGAGTTAAGTCTGTCACTTGCCTTTAAAAGTCTGTTCCGCATCTGTGACCTGGCTGTGCCCATCCTGTGCACAACACTGCTGCCCACTGTTAGTTCTGTTGCTTGTCACAGCATTGGAGTGTAGGTGAGCTTGGACCCAGCCTGGTGACACCAAAGCCAGGGGGCCTTAGGGATGTGATGACCTTGAGCTGTGTTTCCTGACATGCAGGATATACGGCCACGTCTGGGGTGTGTTTGGGGGTGAACGTGAGTGCTCGGGACCTGGTGGGCCCTGCGGCAGCAGCTGTTGTCGTGGTCACTGCCGCCAGCTGCTACCCACACTGGTCTCTGCCCTGTGATGATGTGCCATCTTTGGTGTCTCCTTGCAAGCCTGCCACAGTGTCTTCAGGGCACAGCTGTGTCCTAGAGGAATGACTCTCTCCTGGGCTGACTCTACCCTTGGGACACCAGGCCATTCGGTGACATCTGGAGGGAGAGATTTCTTTGTTGTCACAGCAGGCATGTGGGGAGCTCTGGCCTGGAGGGCACCTGGAACCCCACTGTGCCCCACCCTTGTGTCTCCAATGAGCCCCATTTGTGGCCAGCACCACTGTCCTGGAACCAGGCATGCTTGCCTCCTAATGAAGCCGCTCTGGTTCCTCCAGCCACCACTGGCTGCTCTGTGCTTTGGCCCAAGACCACTGTAGCAGAATGGGCCCAGGCCTGTCGCTGACCTATGGGACCTACTCAAATCTGTGTGCTTTGAAGGCCTCCCTCGGGGAGATAAAGGGATGGGGACATGGGAGTGTGCTGATTCAGGGAGGGCCCAGGATGAGGCTGCAATACCTGGGTATGCACCTGCGTCCCTCCTGGGCTGTGTTCTGAGACCACGGGCGTCCAGGCCGAGTCCTGTGTGGCTCACGCCAGTGGAGAACCGCCTGCTGCCCTCTGTGATAAGCATCACTCCTCCTGTCACCACTGTGAGTGGCCAGGTGGCTTCAGTGACCTGGCTTTAGGTAACTAAACCTCTCAAAACCACAAGCAGTGTTATCTCCCGACAGCAGCAAATAACAGGGTGAAGAACTCTTCTTCCCTTTCTGAGAATGCTTCCTTTCTCAGAAAAAAATGTGTGAAAGTCATTTTTTCTTGTAAAGTGGTAACTAGAAGCTGCCATGATCCAACCGCTAACTCAGCCGCTCTCTGAAGATGTGTCACCTTTGACAGGTTCCTCAGGGCCTCCACCCTGCCCCCACCATGCACACACACACACACTCCTGCACATGCATGCACCACTCACACACACATGCGCACATTTGCACCATGGTTCTTGAGCCGTGGGTGGTGACAGTTCATGCCCCTGCAGCACTTCCTCATCACTTGCACTGAGTGTGACCTAGAGAACTTCTCCTGATGGTGGCGGGTGGCCGGCGCTTCCTGAACCCCAGCGCCACAGGCAGTGCTAGTCCACTGCCACTGGGAAGGGTTTTCATTCACAGCTCATCTTTCCACAAAGAACCAGGCGTTTGACTTTGCACATTGTGTTGGTTTCTGTGTGTTTTACTGTGCCACTGAAGCATTTGTCCATAAAGGCCTAGACTGCTTTCCTTGCCAGCCTGCCTTGTAAGAATGGATTAAAACACGTCCACACTTAAAGCAAATACATGAGGGCCAGCCAAATAGCTCAGCGGATTAAGGCGCCCGCTTAGGCAGATGCAGGGGCCAGGAGTTCGATCCCTGGCGTGCTGTGCTGGCCCTGCCCCCAGCGCACACTGAGATGGCGATTGAGACTGGGCATGGTGGTGCGCGCCTGTAATCCCAGCACTTGGGAGGCTGTAAACAGGAGGATCACTACGAGTTCAGTTTACGCAGTGAGACCCTGTACATCCTGTATACCCTGTCCTAAATACAATAAATAAATAAATAGGTAAATAAAACACACACATGATTATGAATTGGTGTCTTCTCCATAGAATGGAGAAAAGGTCAATGTTCGTGCCACTTCGTGGTGTTATTATGCAGAACGAGAGTTTAGGTGTGAAAAGCTAGTTCTCTGGATAATTGACTGTGAACAGATTCTGCCTGGCTTTCCACCTACGTGCAGAGTTTGTCCTGGGCAGGCATTTCCACCTCTGCTCCTCCGAGGCCACCTTCTCAGGCCCTCACGTCCTCAGGTCTGGAGTGGCAGGTGTGGCCCGCGCTGCTGGTTCTCGGTCCTGCTGGCACGGAGCAGTGCTCAGGGAGCCTGAGGACCTGACTGCTGCCCTGGTGGCTCTGCCCACAGCCGGGGTGGGACCCCGTGTGCATCACTTTCTGGGTGGCTCCTGTATCAGAGCTCTGGGATCCCATGACACCCATCCTAGCGACGGTGGTGACTTTGGTCTCAGGGAGTTAGGCTGCTGCTCTGAGGGCCAGGTTGGCGATGGGTGTGGGGAACGTTAAGAAGCCTGACCTTTCACCTAGCAGCTCTGTTTCTAGCTGCTTATTCGTGTGTGTGCGCACGCCTGCGCTTTGCAGAACTGGGGATTGAATTGAATTCAGGCCCTTATGCTTGCCTACTGAGCTATCTCCCCAGTCCCAAAAGCTCTAGGAATTTTTTTTTTTTTTTTTTTTTTTTGGCTAGTTTGGGAGCTGTGGATCGAACCTCAGTCCCCTGCACCTGACTGCTTTGGCCCAAGCGGCACTTTAAACAACTGAGCTAATCTGTAAGCCTCAGTATGTGTGTGTTGTCCAACCGAATTTTGCTTTTCGCTTTTCTCAGCACACATCTGCAGCGCATTGCGCTTGCATCCCTGGCACGCACAGAGCTCGCCTTCACTCCCGTCCACCCCTTCCCTCTCCTCCCCACCTCGAGGCCCCCTTTGCATTTGAGAAGTTCTTCTCTCCCTGCTCCCTATTGTCTCCCCTTTATTTTGCTCTTTATTTGTAGTTTAGGTTTCTCATATAAGAGAAGTTATATACTCTCTGAGCTTGAGGGTCTGCTTGATTTTGCATGACGTCATGGTCTCAGGGTGCACCCACCAGCTTCCCATGCCTCCTGTTTATCCTTCTTTAAGGCAGTGTGGTACTCCACGTTGTGTAACCACCACGCTTTCCTGTCCATTCATCTGTGAGTGGATGCCCAGGCTGCCTCCAGGGCTTAGTTGCCTCGGTTTTTGCTGCTGTCCACGTGGGAGTGTGTGCACCGCTGGGCCCCGCTGGCCCTGGGGAAGAGGAAGTCGCACCTCAGTTCATGTGTTTAATTCTTTCCCCAGTTCTGGTCACAGACTGAGCTGGATGAGAACCAAGTCAGACTTCCCATAAGGTGGACCTTGGACCTGACCACTGAATGTGGCTCGGTTCTCAGCCAACTCGGTTTGTGGCCAGAAATGTAGAAGGAGTGAAGTTCAGGAACCGAGGAGGCACTGTGTCTAGCCCCTTGTTCTCGAGAGGATCACAGTGCACCCCGTGTGCCCAAGGGTTGCACATCTGTGGCTTCCCCGCTGTACATCCAATGAACTTGGGGACAGCTGTACTTACAGTAAATGTGTGCAGCCTGCTGTCCTCCCCCGGGGCCCTAAAGACTGCAGCATGGCAGCTGCTACGAGCCATGCGCATTGCGTTCGGCATCCTGAGCCACCCGGAGATGACGGGAAGCATGCTGTGGATGTTTGCAGGTTCTATGACAAATTCCAGCCCACAATTTTGTACAAAACACTTGAACATCTGTAGCTTTGGGACCTCTCTAGGGACCTTGGAACCAATCCTTTGTGGTTACACGGGGACAACCATACAGTTGTGCCCAAGTTTTTGTTATGATGATGTTGACTGTATAATTACATAAATAGAGAAAAAAATGAATGCTATGGAATGTTTAAATAAATTAAGGATAATGCCAGACTCTACTCTGTAGACATTAAAGTAATAATGCTATAGAAAAAATTTGACACCATATGAAAGCACTCCTAGTATATTAAATTAAAGGGTACAAAATAAAATAATCCTACATTGGAAAGGTTATAAAACAGAACAATGACCATGTACCCATTATCACTGATTGGCAGGGTTAACAATAATTTTGATTTCTCTTCCCTTATCTATATTTCTCTATGGCCACTGTGTTACTGCTTTAATTATGTTATTTAAAAAGGTTTCTCTACTCTGTGTATTTCCAAGTACATGTGTTTATGTACTTCAATTCTTCTGTCATTTCTAGCCTTTTGACTTTCTTTCTTTCTTTCTTTCTTTCTTTCTTTTTTTTGTATTTAGTACAGGGTCTACAGGGTCTCACTACACAGATTGGACTTGTGGTGATTCCCCCGTTTTCAGCCTCCCAAGAGCTGGGATTATAGGCATGCAATACCACGCCCAGTCTCAACTGCTGTCTCACTGTGGCTTGGGGTGAGACTAGCACAGCACACTGGGGATTGAACTCACGGCCACTGCATCTGCCTAAGCAGGCATTTTAGTCTGCTGAGCTATCTGGCCAGCCCATAGCCTTTTGACTTTCAAACTACTTTTAGAAATAGCTGAGTCCCAGGTATAGGTTTGGAGAAGTTCTGAGCTCAAACCAGCAACCCAGTGCGCTCAACCTGCTTCCTGCCTCTGGGAACACCCAGAGTAAGAGAAGGAAACAGATTCCTGGCCACAGGTAGACTCTCACTAGGTGACGTGTGCTCAGCAAACATGTCTCATCAAGGGCAAGTTCCAAGTGGGAGATGTGGCAGGACCTCCCGATGAGGACCTTGGGAAGAGAGGGCTTTCCTGGGAGAGGCAAGGGATGCGACATCCAGGGTACCTGGGAGCACAAACACTGTTAACACATGTGATGTATTTAGGAGAAATAGGTTTGCTTCTGTGTGACAGGCATGGGCTAAAGATGTGGGGGTACATGTGGTGTATACCTGTGGGTATACATGTGTCATATACATGTGTATGCATGTGGGTATGCATGTGTCATATACATGTAGGTATACATGTGGTGTATATGTGTGGTGCATACATGTGTATACGCATGTCAAGGAGAAATCCAGGGAAGCCCCGGTCCTCACTCCACCTCTGTGCAAAGTAAGGAAGGTATGACTCTTCCTCTGCTGAGACTCATCCTCATCCCAGGCCACGGGGCCCGCAGAGCCCAGAGGACTCATTTGCTTCTCCTTGCACTAGTAGCAGCAGGCTACACACCAGCGGCGCCCACCCTGACAGCCATTCCTGCCACAGTACCATGAGGTAAGGGTATAGAGGCTCAGAGAAGGTGGGCCATGTTTGCAGAGTGCTGCAGCTCACTCCTGCAGGAGGATGCACTGAGAGCAGGCCCAGACAGTGGCCCTCGACCTCCCTCGGGGCTGGGTGAACCACGGCGGGGCTTGGGGAGGAGGTGCTCTGAGCGCACTAGCTGGGGGTAAGTGTGGAGACGTGCGGGGAAGTTATTCTTAGGTCCAGGTGAAGGATGCTGCGGCCTGCATTGTGGCAGACTGTGAGGAGTGAAGGCTGTGGACAGGTCTGAAGGGCTCGCGCAGGTGGCCTGAGCAAAGCTGCACCTGGTGGGAGCCACAGGGAGGAGGGAAGGACCTGTTGCAGTGGCTGGAAACCCTGCCAGCTGCAGCCTGGGTGGCCCTGGGGATCTGAGCGGCTGGGGCGAAGGTGTTGGAGGACTGCTGCAGCTGGATGAACCCTGGAAGAACTCGACTCATGGAAACCAAGAATGGAACGGGTATCGGGGCCCAGAGTGAAGTGACGGGAGGAAGTGGCTGAGGTGTCAGATGGCACCAATGGAAAATCAGTGAGGACAGAGAAGATTCCATCGGCGAGGTGTTCCAGCCTCTTCAGTGGGTACACTGATGCCCCAGGCACAGAACCCTGAAGTGCAAAGGGCGGAGCTAGAGGTAAGGGCCCGGGCGAGCGAGGGAAGGAGGAAGGAGGAGCGGCAGCATCACGGCAAGGTGCAGGTTGGGCTTTAGTTATGGTGGGGAGGCTGGACCAGGCTTGGAGCCTGGTGTGATGGCGACAGACACTGGCAGGGACACACTGTGGACCTGCTCCTTAGAAAGGTCCAACTGTGTTGGGGCCGGGAGGTAGAGAGGCAGAATCTGCTCACATGCAAAGGAGGCTTGTGCTTCTCAGGAGGAGTAAGGAGGGCAAAGGTGGGTGGAGACCATGGAAACGCCAGGATTGGAGAGAGTGGTGCACTGCTTGGTGTCTAGGCTGGGAGGCCCTGGCCCATGGCAAGGGAGTGGGGGAGTTTGCAGATTTGGGCCAAATACGTGAAGGTTCCCCAGGGACAGATGGAGCTGAGTGGGGGGCGCGTAGGGGGAGCAGTCAGCCGCGTGGGGGCCCTGCGAATGCAGCTGGGCGGCGCGGGTCTGTTCTCTTCTGGGGAGAGAGACCAGTTCACTGCGCTCCGCGTCCCTCCCGGGCGGGCGTATTCCCGATGGAGTGCCTTGCCCCGAGGCCGCGGCAGAGGTTCCGTGGGATCTGCCCAGTGACTACGTTCAGGAGCCGCGCAGCAGGCAACGCTAGGGACTGCCATCACCCACCGAGCTTTCCGTGGCGAGAGCACAGCCAGGGCAAGGGAGGGCGCGGGACCAGGCGGTCTCGTTGTTGGTGGTTGTTGAGTCCCCTTGTGCCACTCAAAGAGGGAAGACAGAAGCGTCTCACCCTGGCTTCTCAGCTTTCTGCCCCTGCTGGGCCAGTTTTGTTTTCTTGAGCTGTCTACTTAACGGGGTGCAGAGGCGCAGCCTGGCCCTGCTGAGTGTTTGTTTTGGGGAGCCTTTCACAGCCACGCAGGCAACCTAGCGGGTCCCCCACCTGGCTCGGCGGCACTGTGAAGCCATCCCCGGCCCCCAGCCTGGAATCCTGTTCACTGGCAGCTGTAGCTCTTTGCTCTGGACTCTGCTAATCTGTCTTCTTCCTTTTAGTTTTTCTGTTCACTTTTAATTTCTCTCTGACAGTTTCATAGCAGTCCGTGCTCTGGGGCCTCAGCACCCCCCTCTTTACCTCCATTTCTCTCCTGTTCTTTGAAGCATGTAGATGGCCCCTGTCCCCCTGCCCAGAGTCTGGTGTCTCACTTGCACTGGCTCCAGCTCAGAGCTAAGAGCGTCTGGCCTTCTTCTTGCCTTGGGAGGGCATCTGCCTCCTGCTCAGTTTCGCTGTGCTGGGCCGTACATTTCCAGAACCCCTTTGTGGTTCATCCTCCCAGGAAAGGACCAACCAGGGCAGGCTGGCTTGCCCCACCCCCCGTGTCTGTCTCCCACCCTTCTGAAGTCCTCCCTAGGCCACGGGCTGCCCCGTCCATGCCAGCAGGCTGCATTTAAGGATTTCCACTGCATCTCAGTGTGAAATGTGAGGCAGAATTTTTCTATTCTTTTTTTCTGGAAAGCAAAATATATATAAACTATGGCACATGTGAGTGACAGGTCAAATTCAGAGACATACTGGAGGATGACTGTACTTGTGGATAGAAGGGGTGATTTTGGGGAGGGAGCCAGTCACTTTGCTAGAGGTGGGAGGAGTCAGTCCTTGGGTGCGGTCACTTTTCCTGCAGTCTTTCCCTTCCTTGTGGCCTGGAGCAGAGGCTGGACAGAATTGATTCACTCAGGTGTCAGAGGCCTGGGTTCCTACGGTACCGCAGGTTATAAGGACTGTGTGGCTTTGGGGGAGGAACGCACTACCACGGAAACCACTGTTGTGCACGACGGATGCCCTTGGTGCTGAGGTAGTGGAAGCTCAAAACTCTGAAAGATCAACCCCTGCCTGGTGCAGGGCCAGCTTCAAACCCACTTCCGGCTCTATGTGACGTATGGACATAGCACCCAGTAACCACGGCGCTGTTCATCACAGAAGAGGCTGGACATGTACCCCTCCAGGTGGGGCAGCCCCTGGTGACGGGGTCTTCCTGTGTAGTGACATAAATGCTATTTTATTAGTCTGCTTGAGATGCAACAAGATAGACAGCTCCGGGGCACAGGCAACAGGACTTCTTCCTGAAGCTCTGGGTTCTGACAGCTCTGCAGGCTGGCAGGCCGGGCCGACGCGCTGGCAGGGGGGGTCCCTCCGGAGGCCTTGCAGAGGAAGAGCCACTTGAGGCCTGCAGCTGGGCTCTTTTTCTCCTTGTCCTCACTCGGCTTTCCTTTTCCCCCATGCCTGGTGTCTTGTGTTCTTTCTGGAACACAAGTCTTACTGAGGTTAGAGCCCATCCATACACGGGAGCCCTCCACCACGGTGGATTCTAGAAACCCAGCCAGCTATGCGCTGCACTCACTGGATTCCAGAAACCCAACCAGCTGTGCACTGTGATTACATACACACCTGTAATCAAGTTTAATTTAAAAATTAGATATAGCAGAAGGTCGACAGCAGCAACTCCCTATAGCGTTTATTGATCTCGGCAGAGGATTATCCCCCTGCTTATTGAGAACACCCAGTTTTTGACTTACAGGAAGCATTTCATGGCTTCTCTTTGGCATAGCTGAACTGCCAGTGTCCTGTACTTTGGGGCCATGAGGAGGCAAAACACAGGTGACGTGGACGATGGTCCTGCAATCCTGTGATAGCCGATGTGGTGACAGAGAGGGTGACGAGTGCCTGAAGTCAGGCTGTATGTCCAGCCTGGAAGTGTTGGGCAGAGGGACGGTCCCTGTCCTGGGTGGGAGGGAGTGGGATGGCTTGGACTTTCATGGCTCTGCTCAGAATAGCACATGATTGAAAACTTAACCACTGACTTGTGGAATTTTCCATTTTGTGTTTTGGGACCTTGGTTGACACATAGGCGATGGAAACCTGGGGCAGTGAGGCCATATTTTGAAAACTAGGGCCTCATTGCCTCCCTGGTGTCTCCTTTGGGACCCTGCTGCAACTACAGTCTCATTCTGAGGTTGCCTGGGAACCAGACTCACAGAAACGGGGACGCATGACAGAGTCCTCACTGTGCTCCTTGCGAAGTCAAGAACATGGGGCTCAGGGCAGCCTGGTATGATGAAGAACGCTGGGCCTAAGCCAGGCGCGGACAATGTGCACTGCAGGACCCCACTTAGCACGGTACCCGAGGGACACAGGAAGCTGAGTGGTGGTTGCTGAGGGCACAGAGATTTGGCTTGAAACATGAAACATTTATCTAAATATAAAGAGATTTAATTGCTTGTCCTACGGACGCAAACCAGGGCTTGCACTTAGAGTGAGAAGAGTGGTCTCAAGGGCCAGTGCGGAGCGCGGCACCCCCTGACCTCTTGCCTTTCTCCTCTGCGTCCTGACATGGAGTGGGAGAGCCAAGGAGGCTGGAAAAGACTGTGCTGGGGCAGGTGGGATGCAGGCCGAGCGCTGGTGGGCTCTCTTGGGCTGGGCTGTGGGCGCCACCTTGCCCTGCCCCTCTGCCCTCAGCTGTGCCCAGCCCTGTGGCCAGGTCTCTGCCCCACCCTACTGGCCTCACTTAATTTGTGGCAAACAGCATCACTCCCTGACACTGGGACACCACACTCATCACTTCCAGCCTTGTCCCCAAAATGCTCCCTCCTTCTCCTTCTCCCCCATGCCCCGCAAAAGCTCCTGTGCTTTCCTGCTTGGCTCTTTGCACTTGGGAAACCACCCAGGACTGCTGATGGTGTCCCCGCCCCCCTGCCTCTGGACAGCTCTGGAGGCTGCATCTGGGAATGACTTTGGAATGTCACCCCCATGGCCCTTGCACAGAGGGTGGGTGGCCTGCAGGCCCGCCAGCCTGTTGGTTTCCCTGACTGGGAGGACCTCAGTGCTCAGAGAGAAGCCTTTAATGGGGGCCAGGGGAGTCGCGGTGCCAGTGCAAGGTGGTCTCTGCTGCCTCCAGGCCCGCCTTCAGACCACCTCCTGGTCCCACTGCTCTCTGTCTGTAGCCATGAGGCCTAAGGGCTCAGCTTCTGACCCCTCCTGTCCCCATTTGGCTCTATAGCTGGAATGCTGCACCCCTTCACCTCCTTCACCCTCATCTCCCACCACCTCAGCACCCTCAGGAAACGATTCTTAGTCTGTCTCTCACCCAGCCTCGCTCTCGGAACTCTCAGTTTCCAAGGATTTCCCACCGTCTTCAGCAAGACCCCAGGGCCCAGACTTCTGTGGAACCTTCTCCAGCTCTTCCCTGTCTCTCCACTGGACACCTTCTTCCTGTTTCTCTGAGAACACAGGGCTCACAGTCTGGAGCTGTCTCACCGCTCAGACGCCTGCTGCAGGAATTCGCCAAGAAGCCCACACACGTACTATCATCTCTCCATAGAGCACAAGCGGGTGCCTCCCTTCCAGCCTCTCCTTCCCTTTCATCTCTGTTGGGGTGAGGCCCTGCATTTGCTCTGTGCACTCACTGTCCTCACTTCTCCCATTCTTTCTCAAATCTAGCTCAGACACGCCCCACCATTCGCTTCTCAAGCGGGGATGCCGCTTGACCTGGAGATTCATTTCCATGGCTCATGCTGCCAGGACAGCTCGAAGGGCAGGGCACAGTGGAGCATTCCTATTTAACTATTTCCCTCTCAGCTACCGGACTCTGCTCCCACGCTTGGGCTTCTTCTGGTCTCTTCAGTTTCCATTGCAAGCTCTTGTCTTCTCCTCAGCTTCTTAATGTGCAAAGGCCCCAGGCTCATTTCTGTTCGTGTCTATACCTTGGTGATCTCCTCTAGTTTAGTTACTTGAAGCCACTACCCTGCTGAGGCCTAAGCTTATATTTCTGACCGGGGCCCCTCCCCCAGCGACTCCACCTTGCCATCCAGATGGGTAATGGACATCTCAGAATTAATTGTTGACAGGGGAGCATCTTTTCTAACCTCTCCTGCTTGCGGCTGTTAGCTCAGCCTGAAAACGTGGGCTTTTCATTTTCTCCTTTCCTTGCCTCACATCCAAATCTAATCCAGCGGCAAATGCAGCCGGCTCTATCTTCAAGTTATATACAGAATGTGCCCATTTACGGCCCCACCACGATCCAGTCTGCCATTTACATGTCCACGGCAGTGCCCAGCTGTCTCATGAGCCCCTGCTTGCATTTGGGACATGCACCTCACTCGGTCAGGCAGTGTAACATGCCTAAGACTTGAGGCATTCTTCCAATCATTACAGGAGCTCACCTCAACTGGAGCAAAAGGTAGCAAAGCTCTTCAAACAGCCACTGAAGCCCCCGCCGCACCCCTGACACCATCTGGCATGGCCCGACTTCTCGATTCTTTGCTCTCTGCTCATCTGAACTGGAAACTTGCCTGCATCTGGCACCCTCCAGGGACTGGGCAGCCAGGCCTTGACACAGGGTATTTCCTCTGCCTGAAGCCCCTGGGCCTGGCTCCCAATCAGACTTGGAGAATGCATGAATAGATGGATAGAAGGACCCATAGGTGCATAGCTGGAGGGATGGACAGATGGGTGGACACACGGCTTGATGGACTGGTGCATGTGTGGATGGATGGACAGATGGACGGATGGATGGATGGATGGATGGATGGATGGATGGATGGAAGAGTGGGTAGGTAGATGGATGGAAGGGTTGATGGAGGGATGGATAGGTGGACAGACAGATGTGTGAAGGGTGGCACAAGAGGAAAAACTTCCTGGGTCTGGGAACTTAGGATAAGGGAAAGGTATAAAAGTAACAAACCTGGGCAGTTCCCAAGGAAGTCATTTAAGTCAAACCCTGAAAGCTCAATAGGAGTTAAGTAGGCTGGGGAAGCAGAAAGCACAGCTCCTGTTCCTGTAAGCCGTCGTCCTTCACCCCAACACTCTTCAGAGAATTCTGTGGCTCTTCTTGACTTCCCACGGCCTTGCTCTGCCCTCAGGGAGCCGTGTCTGGGGGCGCAAGGGGCCCACCCCATCCTCTTCGTGACTCTGGAGCTGGGCTGGGAAGCATCAGTCTGTCTCACCACTTCCGAGCAGCCAAGCTGGTCAAGCTTGGTTCGTGCTCCTGCCATCCTTTCTCAGTCCCTGTGTCCTGCCACTGCACTCTTGAGTCTCTGAAGTCACTGTGGATCAGGGCACTGGCCACTGCTTGTATGGCTAGCAGGAGCTTCTTTTGTCTTCTTACCTTAGTATCAGCATTGTTGCTTTAGGTGGCCATTTGTATCTGTCATCCGCACATCTGTGGATGGAATCAAAATGGTCAGAAAAAATTTATCTATACTGAACATGCACAGACTTTGCTTGTTGTTATTTTCTAAAAATTATAGTGTAATAACTGTGCACATTGCATAGGCATTGCAAGTACTTTAGAGATAATTTAAAACATGCAAGAGGATGTGCGTGGTTTATATGCATTACAATTTATATACAGGATGTAAGAACCCACAGGTGCTGTAGGGTGCTGGGGGACAGCTGGCAGCCACTGTCCTCGCACACTGCCCTTGAACAGCTCTTCCCACCCCTGGCTTCTGTCTCCCTGCTCTCTCCCGCCTTGCCGCTTACCACAGTGGCTCTTATGGTCTAGATCTCAAATGTCCCCAACATGCTCACATATTCAGACTTTGGGCTTTCAAGGTGACTGGATCAGGGGGCAGCTATGCTGGCTAGCAGCTGTGTTCATGGGAGAGCTCAGAGGTGAACTGCTAGTAGGAGGCGGGGTGTTGTTGAAGGTGGCCCCCTGGGGCTCAGCACCCTCCCCGGCTCCTCCCTTCTCTCTCTTTCCTGGCTGCCATGGCATGAGCCGCTCTCCTCCTGCAGACCCTTCCGCTAGGCCCTTCCTGCCTTGGAGCTAGCCTACTACACACCGATGTCCTAAAACCATGCGCCAAAACGAAAGCTCCTTGTAAGCTGTGGATGGAGGATGTTTTGTCTCCGTGAGGAGAAGGTGACTGAAACGCTCAACATTTTGATTTTCTCTCCTTTGTGCCCTTTCTCCTCTGTGTTTTAGAAGTCTGTGATTCTCAGTCAGGCACCATCCTTCTCTTCTTACTGTTTCCACTCTCCTCTTTCTGCCTGAAGGGACCTCAGCCACCCTTGTGACTTTCACTACAATTCATATCCTGAAAAACCCTGTGCCTGTGAGCCTATAATTGAGCTGGATTTTATTTCTAGGATCTTGATGTAAAGACAACATTTCAAAATCAGCATATCTAAGATCAGACCGGCCAGGCTTTACCCTTCTCACAGATCCTCCTCCTCTGCTCCCTGGGAGAGCCCCGCCACGTCCCTCGCTCCAGAGCTGCTTGACTTCTGCTCTTGGTCTTCTGAAATGAAATAACTTAACAAACCCAGTGAACTTCATTTGTAAGTGTGAACATACAATTTCTCCTTCCTTCTTCATGCTAGCGTCAAGGCCCCTGATTCTAGCCCTTCCTTCTTGGAGAGGCCATTATGGGAGGTCCCCACTTGACACTCCAGCTGCATGCTGGCAGCTCCTGATTGTCCACGCTCTGTGTGACCCAAGGGCGGGGGCCTTCACCTGGCCCTTGTGTTCCTTCAGGAGCGAGTTTGCCTTTCATTTCCCTGTGGGGCCAGGTGAAGACTTTCCTGCAGTGTTCCACATGCTCATCCCTTTTCTCTATGCAACTCCTTCCTTCCAAGCACAATTCCTGAGATCACTATTATCCTTCAAATATTCTGTGTTTTTCCAGAGGGAAACTAACACCACTGTGTATATGATGGCTTATCTTATGTATTTGAGATGAAAGTAAAATGGAGGACGAGCCAAATAGCTCAGCGGATTAAAGTACCTACAAGCGAGTGCAGGGGCTGGGGGTTTGATCCCCAGGCCTGCCATGCTGGCTCTGCTCCTGGGGTACACTGAGATGGCAATTGAGACTGGGTGTCGAGGAACACACCTGTAATCCCAGCACTTGGGAGGCTGTAAACAGGTGGGTCACTATGAGTCTGATCTAATAGTGAGAACCTGAACACCCTGTAGACCCCTCCCTAAAAAAAAAAAAAAAAAAAAAAAAAAAAAAAAAAGGAAAATGGAAAAGTGAAACCTCATTTATACAGTTCTCTTAGCTTTAGATAATCTTCCTTTAAAGGATGGTCAGCCCTCCTTGGAGACAGCAGCGGGTGCTCAAGGGTCCTGCTGCTCCTGCAAGGCTTGGTTCCCAACCTCCCACCTCCTGAAGACTGCTCTTTTCACTTCTCTCTAAAGACCCTTGGGATCTGTGACACTGGTCATGCAATCTCAACAGAGTCGTCATACTTTTATTCTTCTAAAAAGAACAGTTTCACTCATCTAATTTTTAAATATTGTTATACAAAAAACTTTATGAGTTATTTTTCCGCTTTCCTTGGGCTACTCAATTCATCCGACAGGCCATTTCTACTTAGGCTTTCTTCTTGGTGCGTGAGTTATGTCATTGCCTCTCTCAGGATTGCATCAGCGCCTTGTTATTTCAACATGCTCTGCATTCAACAAGCCTTAGAAAATGCTGACTTGGTTAACTCAGAGGCCTGCTGCTATTTCTGGAAAAAGCGACCTTGTGCTTTGAAAAGCGTTTCTGGGGTCATCTGTCCCAGGGGTCATGGTCCTTATGCTTCTTGAAGCACATGTTTCGAGACACTGTGTCTGTCTCTGCAGATGCTGGCCGCGCATCCGTCCTGGCGTGCGAAGTCCTGGCGGGCAGGGAGCACACTCGTGAGCTGCTGCCAAGTCTGTGACCTACTCAGGGTCTGAGGGCGTCACTTGCCAACGTAAGGCAACAAGGTGGAGTGACAGAATTCTGCTCTGCTAACGTGTTTGACTGGCCCCTAACATCCTTCCTACCTGCTCCAGAGTCACTCCCCTAGAGACGGATGAGAAATGGTGGGCAAGCCCAGAGACCAGATGGGTGCTCTCAGCTAGGAGCAGGGGCTGGCATCTGCACTTCATTGGCTGTGATCCTGTGTCCACATTTATCTGTCCGTTTCCCACGCAAAACACCTTAATCTTGGGGCTGTTTTTAGCACCCAATGGGCTGATATCTGAGCATGACTTTGAGCCTGTCACGTGGAAAGATCTCAATAACTAGCAGCTGCTGTGGTCTGAACCACAGTTGTCCCTTCCAGATGTAAGGTCCTCCCACCCCCACTCCAAATTACATTCAGAAGATGTTGTGGGGCTGTATTTGGGCCTGAGGAAGTAGGGAGTGTCTTGAGTTCAGGAGCTGCTTGAATCATAGAAAAAAAGCTAGTGTTTGGATCTCAGTTGAATGCCCACACAGGCAGCTTAAGAGACGATATCTTTGGTCTTTGCAAGATGCCTGATTGGCTACAATTCATTTCCACTTTTCCTGGAAGATGTGTGCCCTGGCTGTGATTATCTAAGAATTTTCAAAAAGAAAATTATGCATGTTTGTCCAAGAGGGGCTCAGAACTGAAGTTCTTCACAGGCGAGGAGGAAGCCGGGAGGGCTGCAAGCTGTTCAGAGGTACAGGGAATCATCCCTAAGGGAAACGTAGGGCTTCACAGCCAGAGGACAGCCTGCCTGTTGTTAATCCCGACCATTCTCTGGAGTTTAATTTTCCCTGCATTAATGAAATTTTAGATTTTTCACTCTTCTCTCTCTCTTTCTTTCTGCAAGGATTTTTAAAGTCAAATAGCTTGGGGGATAGAGTGCCGGAGAAACAAGGGACAGTCACACTACTTTATTATAAGCAGTGTCAAAGATCTTCCAATTTCCTTTAATAGAAAATGCTCAGCGTGTTGAGGTTCACTTTGGAAACTGTTTTCAAAGTCCTATGTCTTGTCAGTCCCGTTATGCACTGCTAAACGCCTGTCCACACTTCACAGGCTTCCTGAGGAAGCCACAGTTCCAAGTCCCCAGCCCCTAGAAAGCCTGCCTCCGGGATGAGGTGATTTTCAAATGGACGCCCTCGAAAGCTCTGCACTGCCACCTCCCGTGCTTGTGGTCCCAGGTGAGCATCAGCCGACACAGGTCGCCCATTGATCCCTCACTGACGCTCTCCAGCTGTCCTGCCTCGCGCACACGCGGGGGTCAGGTGATAGACGAGAGGCAGAAACAGCCTTTCCGTACATCCCCGGCAGCATTCTGTGAGTAGCTTCCTGATGCTTCGGGCCTAATGGCCTCTCAGGCTGCGCGGAAGCGCAGCTGCCTCACTGTACATGAATGAGAGGCCATTGTCAGTGAGGACTGGTGCCATCTCATGACAGAGGGGCAGTCTGCGGCTGCAGCCGAGGACTGGAAGTGCACCTGCCGGCACAGTGGACAGCCACAAAAGGGAGTCTTCCTCCAAGGGCCGTCGCGAAGGCCTTGGAAAATGAATGTGGATTCTTGCCTTGAGATAAAAATTAGATAACACATGTTTCCATTAAAGAATTCTTTTTTGGGCTGGGAGGATAGGTCAGAGGTGGAGTCCTATCCTGGCTGCAGTTCTACACACACACACACACACGCGCGCGCGCGCGTGCGCGCACACACGCGCACTTACTCCAACATGTATCATTATTATGGACCCTCACCCATCGCGCCACATCCCTTGAAGCATGTGTCAAGGCAGCTTTTTACGTAGGTTCTGCAACTGTGAGACCCACCCAAGGACATTTAAAGATTCTACCTGACCCGCGTCTCATCCTCACTGCCCACCTGGCACGGCTGTCGTGGAGCCTGCCCAAGCTTGCTGAGTGCAGAATCATGTTGTGGTGAGGACAGCGCTTCGCTTCCTTTCCCGGCCCTGGGATCCCTCCTTGGCGGTCACCCCAAGGCACCCCAAGGTCTTCCGTGTCTCTCTCTTCATTGTCCCGGGGGCTGCGACTTCTCCCTGATCTTTGGGAACAGTTAAGTCCAGTGTGTCCCTTTCCCTTTTGCAAAGCTTAGGCCTGTCCTTCAGGTCACCGCCTCCTCCTCCACAAATCCGTCTCCTCTCCCTGTCCACATGACCTCTCCTAAGAAACAAATGGACGCCCTAATGCTGCACCTGTTCTGACTGCAGGACCAGCAACTGCTTCATTATCTTATTTTCCAAACACCATTTCTTCTTCAGCGTCCACACCCACAGCATTCTTAGAGTCCAAATCTTTCAGAATTTTCTTTAGGTTTCTTATTTTTCTTTTCAAATCTCAACCCCAAAAGATAGCTGACTTACGGTGTGGTAAAGTTATTCAGCCTCTTTATCTGCTCTAAGGTAAGAACCAGCCACCTCCAGGGCCTGAACCCACAGGTTGGCTCTCTGAGTCCGTCATTGTCAGAAGCAATGCAGCGTGCGGTCCCTGTTACATGAGCGCAACCCAGGCATTGCCCAGCTGAGAGGCCCTGAGCCCGAGACCTGGAACCCCCGCAGGCCTTCCTTGATATTTATTTTGATCCTATAAATATTAGCTGATTTGTAAGCCTTGCTCTGGGCAGTCACAGTTTGCTCACAGAGGGACTGTCTAGCTCTGAGCATCCTGCAGTCAGCAATTAGAAGTCACTGTGGCAGTAGAAAACCACAGCTGCGTGCTGCAGCCCGCACGCAAACAACCGGAGAACGGTAGGGGAAATGTGTGGTGGAGGCGTGGGAACTCCTTGGGAATCACGGGGAAGACACATCGTGTGCAGGGGAAAGGTTGTTGGAGCGCAAAATGGCACACGAATTGCCTCCAGCCCTCCCCTCAACTTTAAGAGCAGTGGGGTAAAGTGGCTAAAGCCAACCAGCAATTTTATCAAACTACAGGTAGAAACCCTAAGAATCTGATTAAAATCTGAACTTGTTTTGCTTTAAGAAATTTGATATATCAAAAGGCCTTATTCAATGACAGCCTCGCCCCCAGCTCGTCCCTTTGTCAGGGACAGAGGCAGCTCAAGCTGACCATTGAGTCCAGGTCTGGCCTGCATGTGGACAGAGCCTTGTCTTTTCAATGGGGCCAGAGGCTCAGGGCACTGCTGGCGCCGTGCACCTGTGAAAGGTGTCCTCCTGTGTCCTTTCTGTTCTAAAGAGGGCACTGCATGGGCCTCTCCCCCAGTGCTGCCAGCCCCGCTTCCTGAGCACCCCAGCCTTTGTGTGCTGGGCTTTTGCAACAGCTCCTAGAGAAGAAACAGGATGAAGAGGGTGTCTGCCTCCAAACTGGAACCCCCAGGGGGCTCCACACTTCACTGTCTAGTCTCTGGGAGGGGAGCAGCTGCAGCAATGAAGGCCCTGGCAGACCCACTTGTGGCCTTGTCGTGAACCTGCTGACACAGGCAAGTCTGGAGGGGAAGTCACCGTGGGTGGAGCCCGCACTCAGGAGCCCGGCTGCTGCTGTCCTTGCAAGTCAGAGGGGTGGGCCCCCAGAGGATGTCGGCTCTCAGGTGTCTCTGGCCTGGCAGTTTCCTGGGAACAGTGTGCATTCTTTATGTTTACTAACTAGATTTGAAAGGTCCCCTCCTGAGAACAGAAGCAGGGGACAGAGAGGTGGAGGATGGGGTTCCTGTCCAGGAGAAGGCAAGCCTGAACCACAGTTGTCAGACAGACACCGTTAGCCAGGCTGAGAGGTCGGCAGCCCGGGTGAGGTCTCCAGCTGGGAGGGTTTCACCAGGGCTCCCTTGCTCTGCATTTTCTGTCTCTGTTCCCTCCACCAGGCCACACAGGCATCTTCTCAGGCCTTTGGAAAGCCTTGTTGTGTGGGTCTGGAACAAGCGGGTGGGCTCTCAGGACGTGCCATGGAGTGCTTTGTTCGTGGATTCTGTATTTGAAGTTTGCAAATTTCTTTTTTTTTTTTAAAAAAAAAATTTTATTTATTTATTTATGTGTGTGTGTGGCCAGCTCAGCCCACCAGGGGGCGGGGCTGGCTGGCATGTGGTGCTGGGGATTGAACCGTGGCCCCTCTGCTCCGCCAAGCTTGTTTTAAGTAGGTGCCCTAGACCACTGAGCCATCTCACCAGCCCTGAAAATTTCTTATATCAAACAATAAATGGGCTTTTGGGGTCCTGCGTGGATGTACCTAGAGATATAAACACTTGGATTGTCCCCAGCTGAGGTTAGAGAAGTTGCACTGCGTTTCTCTCTGGTCTATTCCATGAACAAGGTCTTTCCAGAGGTAGGCAGGGCAGCCTGAAATTTCATGCACACGTCTCATGTGTTCAGCCCCAAGTACAGTGCTGAAGAGCTGTGTAGCATTTCAAAGCCCGGAAGGCTGCGCCGGCTGTCCAGAGAAAGCATTTGAAGCCCGCCTCCCAGGGCCACAAGCAGCGGTGCTCTGGGCCGCAAGTTCAGTGTGAGTGAGTACAACATGTGGACTAAATAAAGTGTATTTAAGGAGAAACACGCATACAACAAGGCCATACATCAATCTGTTGGTGCAGGTGCTGCGACCAGAGGCTCAGGACCCCAATCTAACACCTCTCCCAGGAGCAAGAGAATACGACTCCTGGGGACAAGATCCAAGAGCCGGCCGGATGGTCGGGGAAGAGCTTTCTGAATCTGTGTTGCCCACACTGATCGGCATCCCTGGGTTAGGGAGGTGCTAATGTGCTGCAGAGAGTGTGCCGTGGGGCTTTGTTCCTACAGACAGACAGCGAGAGAGCACGTGTGTTGAAGGTAGAAAGGAAGTGCGCTCTGCCGCGGGAGAGCCGGGCAGGAGAAAGGTTCACAACGACCTCGAGGACGAGGGAGGTCCTTGAGGGCCTTTTGGTCCAAATTCCCGGGTTACCTCCCACTCATGCGAGTAAGGCACTGGGCTCAGCACCCTGTCAGACACCCATGTGTACCAGCTGTGTGTGAACTGTCCAATTGAAGAACGCACTTGGGCTTTTGCTGTGTGTAAGTGGAGGAACAGGTATGGTGTCTTTTGATTGGCTGTGCCCACATGCAAATGAAAGACTGCAAAGAACATCTTCGGACTGGTTCTCTGAACAGTGCCAGATTTAAATGAAGCATCTGGGATAGCGCCTTTCTGATTGGTTCTAGGTACAATGATGATGGTGTCTCGGTGTGACAAATGTGTGCTGAACCTGCCCTGCTGGCCTTCTGCACGAAACCTCAGACTCCACTACCCGGGACCATGTAGGCCACATGTAGACCAGGAACACAAACCATCCTGCAGCCTCAGAGCCAGGCACACTGGGTCAGTGGGAACTGCAGTGTTGCCAGAGAGCTTGGCTCCTGACGGCCCCTCCCGCAGGAGAGCTCAGGCTGCTTTCGCCTCCATTCATGGGGCAGAGCCACCTCTCCAGATGAGACACCCTGGCCATTGGAGGATGAGGAGGAGGTGCAGGAGGAAGAGGAGGAGGAGCAGGAGAAGGAGGATGAGGAGGAGCAGAAGGAGGAGGAAGAGGAGGATGAGGAGCAGGAGGAGAAGGATGAGGCTGAGGAGCAGAAGGAGGAGGAGCAGGAGGAAGAGGAGGAGGAGCAGGAGGAAGAGGAGGAGGAGCAGGAGGAAGAGGAGGAGCAGGGGGAAGAGGAGGAGTAGAAGGAAGAGGAGGAGAAGGAGCACGAGGAGGAGGAGCAGGAGGAGAAGGATGAGGAGGAGGAGCAGGAGGAGAAGGATGAGGATGAGGAGCAGGATGAGGAGGAGGAGCAGGAGGAAGAGGAGGAACAGGAGGAGGACGAGGAGGGCAGCCCCACAGGACAGCGCAGCCCAACACTGCCTCCCTTCCAGGGCCCTGAGGGAAGGGTGTGAAGGCAGTGGAGGGGCTGGCAGCCACTCACTGTTCTGCAGCCTTCCTCCTCCTCCTTGGGACAGATGCCGACCTCTCTGCACAGTGAGCAGCCAAGAGGAGTTGGGAAGTGTTAGAAGGTACCTATGGCGTGTAGTACAAAATATGGTGAATGCTTCCATGACAAATAAAGAGAATTCATGGTAGTAAAATACACATTGCTGTGCATCCCCCTCAGATGCTTCCCCTGGCCTCAAATGCACAGCTCCCCTCTTCTTGCCATGCTCTGGAGGAGTTCTGAAGTCCTCTTTAGTGAGTGTCTTTATGCGGTGAGAAAAAGTACAGTGAATACTGTGGCCAAGTGCCACCCAGGGGAAGGCACCTGCCATATTCCCCAGCTCTGGCACCAGGTGACTTCTGGCTGTGTGCCAAAGTCAACATGATCATGCAAGGTAAATGTCTGTAATCAACTCAGGGCAGCTATGCAGCTACAAGAGCACACCTACAGACCCTCTCGAAAGAGGGATTCAGAGCTGCTTCCGAGTGGCAGGAACGACGGGATAAGTGTGTTTGAAGCAAGGGAGGGAATTTGGAGGGAGATATGCCAATGTGTCTCTACTGCAGTATACTAAAATGTATATATTTAGACATTCTCTGTAATTTTTGAACACACTGCCTAGCCCTGTTCCTCTTCTGTTACTGATGAGATTGGTTGGAGTCTAACAGACCAGCAGGACTTTTTTGCGGGGGTGGGATGATGGCTCTGAGGTTCTGACCCCTGGTATCTCTCCCTCTGCCTCTCCCCAACCCTCTCTCTTCTTACATGACAGATGCAGGCTTTCCTTGTGCCGGTGATCAGGAGGTTACAAACGCAAGGGCTTTCAGCTCCAAAGCGCTGTTGAGGGAGGGACGTAGGGGTTCTGCTTTTCTCTCCAGTCCTGTGCCCTTAAAGTTGATAGTGTGATTAGCTCAGGAGCAGATCTTGCATAGGTGTCCCATAGCTGGACCCCGATGAGCTCCAGCACCTTCCCTGCTGGAGATGGAGGAGGGATGATGCAGGAACCATGGTTAGGAGGTGACCGAGAGCTCTCCAAGGAGCCCAAGGGTGCAGGGCAGATGCAAGCCACTGACGACTGGACTCACAGAGAGTCTGAAATCAGAGGACACAGGGAAGCTTCACATCTCCCGAGTTCCTCTTTCTGTTCTTCCAGTGGCTTCTGGTGCAGTAGCCCACAGACAGCTGAGCAGCAGGACTACGCCGAGAAGGAGACACGCAGCTTGGGGGCAGCTTGCCCATGCCACGACAGGTGGGTGGGAGGTAGGGCTTCCTCCCAAGGAAGGACTGGGGAGGGCCGGCACCCGGGCGGGGCTCTCGGTCTCAGGGAGAGCAGCTGGGAGCTGCAGCCCCTTGTGCAGCGCTGCTGTCCTCTGTGAGCTCTGTAGTGGTGGCAGAGGCCATGTGGAGCTCCTCGTGTCGGGAGGGATCCTGGCGAGGCTGGGTCCACTCGGTGACCCGCTCCTGGTTCTGAGCAGAGCTGCCTGGGGCAGGTGGACTGAATTCACGGGAGAGTTCTTCCCTGACACTCCTTAGGGTGTGTCAGGGGGATTATCATTTCTTCTTTACATTTTTCATGTCCATAAATATGACGTTCATATGAGAGTCTATGGATATTATTATGTTACATGTTATATAATATATAGTAGGTTATGTATAACTTTTATATTTATTCTACTTTAAAAACACTGTATATTTCATTTCATATTCAGAAAAAAAACACATTTAATTTAGAAAGATATTACAACACCTGAGATCTGGCAAAAAAAAAAAAAAAGTGTTAGCGTGAAGTTCTGCAACACTTCATGGACAATAGAAATTTAAAATTCATGGGCTAAAGTTTTCTTTTAGAAAGAGAAGAAAAAACCCAAAATAATGATACAAAATTTCAAAATAAGTTAGAAATTAACAAAGGTTATTATATACCATATTGTTATCTTTAAAGTAGTTGCTCAAATTACAAGATATAGGCTTATAAAATTTATCAAACAATATAAAAGCAAAATTCTCCTTTCAGTGAGTCAACAGAACTTAGTAGTAGAACGATCTTATCTATTTGTGTATATAAATTATATGTATATTTCCGTTCTTTTCTCTTTTCCCTCATCCCAGTTGTTCTTTCCTTTTGAGCAATTTCTTATTTGCCCTTTCACTTTCTTACACCAGGGAGGCAATGTTTACACATTGGGGCATAGCATGGGAGTCTGGCTTATTTCACTTATGAGTACGGTTCTAGTTGCATCCATTTACCTCTAAAAGCCTTGGGTTTATCCACCCTTATAGCTGAGTAATACTCCATTGTATAAAACTATCATATCTTTTTAACCCCTTCCTTGGTTGATGGACGTTTGGGTTTTCTCCAAGATTTAGCTATTAGAATAGTGCAGCTATAAATGTGAGCACATATGTATCATTGTGGTCTGATGTCTTCAATTCTGGGAAAATACCCAGAAGGGGAACAGTTGGGTTGAATGAAACCTATAATCCTAGCTTTTTAATGAAACTCCACACGGATGTCCGCAATAGATTAACAGTCCACACTCCCACTAGCAGTGGAGAAGGGCTCCCTTTTCCCCACAGCCCTCCAGCATTTGCTATTGGCTGACTTCTTGATGATAGCCCTTCTTTCTGGGATGAGATGGAATCTCAGTGTTGTTTTAATTTGTGTTTCTTGAATGACTAATAATATTCAACATTTGTACAAATATTTATTTGTAATTTGTTACTTCTTCATCCGAGAAGCATGTATTCATCTCAGATGCCCATTTTTGGATTAAGTCCTTTCAATTTGGGGAACCTGATTTTTTTTTTTTTTTTTAGTTCTTTGTATGTTTTAGATAGAAGTTCTTCGTCTGAGTGACAGTTTGTTAATTTTTTCCCCCAGTTTGTGGGTTTTCTTTTTGTTCTGTTGGTGATTTCTTTTGAAGTACAAAATCTTTTTAAAAAATGAGACCCTAGTTGTTGATTCTTTAAAGTACTTCCCATGCAGTTTGGTTTTTGTTCGTAAACTCTCTGCCTATCCCTACATCTTCAATATTTCTACCTACTTTCTCTTCTAGGAGATTTAGTGTTTCTCTTTTAATGTTGAGATCTTTGATTCATTTTGACTTCAGTATATGGGTTAGACATGGGTCTAATTTTAGTTTTCAGCATGTGGAAAGCCTGTTTCTCCAGTACCACTTATTAAAGAGGCTCTCTTCCAGTAAACATGTTTGGACGCTTTGTCAAAGATAAGGTGGCCAAGTGTATTTGTAGTTGTTTCTGCACCTTTTAGTCTGTTTCAGTGATCCTCAGGTCTGTTTTTCTTTTCTTTCTTTCTTTCTTTCTTTCTTTCTTTCTTTCTTTCTTTCTTTCTTTCTTTCTTTTTCTTCTTCTTCTTCTTCTTCTTCTTCTTCTTCTTCTTGCTAGTATCATGCTGATTTTATCACAATAGCTTTGTAATATAGTTTTAAGTCAGGGATTGTGATGCCTTCTACCTTGCTTTTGTTTAATGGGATAGTTTTTGAGGAGAGATGAGTGTTGGTCTACACACGGGTGTAGTGACATGAAATCAAATTAAGTGTAATTCTCCAGTGTGGGAATCATGTAGTCTCATTTGACTTTCAGTTGACCTTCAGCTGTCTAGTTCAGACTCCCTTCCCCTGAAGTTGCTGAGCAAACTGAATACCTGTCAGTTCCATCAAGATAGATGCAGAGAGCAATTTAGTCCTATGTCAGTTTTCTTTGAAAGTGTCCCTTTCTATGTATTGGGCTGCCCCACTGCCTGCCCTTTAGGAAGAGGTCCTGAGCTTGGGCTCTTATTAGTAGCTTTAATTGGGGAGCAAACTCTTCTCTGTATCCTGTGAGGAAGAATTTTTTTCTGTATGTCTCTTTGAGGCACCTTCTGTGTGCTGGAAGCTTGGACTCCACAGAGTCCTCAAAAAACATGTTGGGAAATCTTTTGGAAAGTTTCCATCAGTGCACTCTTTCCAGAGGACCAGCGAGTTAAAGCCAGAGGTCACTGTGTGATTTCCAGGACTCCCTTCCCCTGAAGTTGCTGAACAAACTGGATTGTCTGTTGGGACAGCAGTTGGAGTCGGTCTTGTGCAGTGGGAGTATGCACATTAATGCCCCTGACTCTGACCACAAGTCCAGATCTCCATGAGGCCTGTGACGTCACTGCGAGGTAGCGTCATGGGTCCTCACAGTGACCTCGCGCAGCGGTCTTGCCTTCCCGAAGTGCCTTCTGCCCTCTTTTTGCTTTTCCTCTTCTTCTTCTTCCTTCTTTTCTTTTTCCCCCTCCTCTTCTTTTTCTGTTTCCTGCTTTCACACACACACACACACACACACACACACACACACACACACACACACTCTCACACACACATGGCCACCCAAGAATGTATACATCAGGAAAAGGAAAATTTGCATAAATATTTTAATAATAAATTTATTGAGATATCATGGAACTAACACAAGTTACATCTGATTCTCTGCAAGTAGAGAAGGCGCTGAAAGTGTTGGCCACGAGTTTCCAGATACTTGTTAGTGTGTCAGGCTGCTGGGGTGTGCGTATGTGGCAGAATATACAGAATATATATATATATATAT
>NW_004524628.1:8161235-8177657 GCF_000260255.1 Octodon degus
AAATGTTTTGGGCAAGATATTCTAAGAGCTCTTTCTATCTGAAGCAGCTCTAAGAACCAAGTTGATGTAGATACATGAAGGATGTTAGCAATATAGAAGGAGCAGAGGGCGGATGTTCTATCATGCACTTCCTGATACACGTTAGCAAAATCATTGTTCGTAGAGCTTTGGGAATTTGCACGGGACACCCCAGGGCTTTCTTGGGGCTTAAGCCGCAGCCCATGAATTTCATTCTGGTGCTTCTACAGAGTATAGCACTTGACCTGCTTTTCAGGGCCCTGTTCTCCCCAGCTTAGAGCAAGTAGCTCCTGTGCATGGGGCTCTCCCAAAGCCACACACGGTGGAGTTCCTGAATCCTTTCCAACAGATATTGTGCTCCAGGGAATCCACACTGGGCTGCAGAGGTGGCAACAGCGGCAATCTATTAGTCACTCTTTATTTCTGTAGTCTTCCTCTTTCCATTTTAATCATTGGGCACACGATGATGTGGTGGCATGTGCAGAAATCGACTGGTGGTAACATCGGATGTGGACCATTGCTGGGGTGGGGGAGCCCTCTGGGTGCAGGGAAGCCAGCAGGAGCCCTCAGGTGTGCACAGGAGGGGCCAGAGCAGGGTGCAGGAAGCAGGGAGGGGACAAGCTGTGGAGATGACCTCAGAATCCTGGCTGTGCAGAAGGAGAAATAGAGAAGGGCAATGTCTGGGCCAGTGGAGGGGTGACGTGGCGGAGCGCTAGAGAAGCCAGCCTCCCAGCCTCTGCAGAAATGCATCCCTACGTGCCCTTCAGAAGTCCAGGGCCTGAGGACCCGGTTGAGGAAGACTCCCTGGGATGGACTGCTGCAGGCTGAGGTCCCCAGGTGAGTGAGGCTGTGGGTGGTGGCAGGGAGGACAGGTGGGGGTAGGCTCTGGTGCCACCAGATGTGATCGTGTGGAGGGTGAAGTCAGCAAAGGCAGGCCAGGGAGGTTCCTGGGGAGGGTCTGGTTGCTGGGAAGCAGGCGGCATGCAGGCAGAGGTGTGCTTTTCGGGAACGGCGGAGAAGGAGGAGGAGGAGGCAGAGGAGGAGGAGCAGGAGCGCTGCAGGCTGCGCACGGGCCTGGGCCCAGATGGGGTGTGGCAGGCATGGAATGAAAAGCTCGCGTCTCTTCCCATTTTGTCCTAGACAAGCATCTTCCTTATCCCATTTCTCACTGTGCTCCCCCTCACACTCTGGAAACCCTCCCATGACAGACAACACTCCCCCTGCAGTAGATCCTCAGGCTTCTTATCTAGGCCCTCACCAGCATTCGAACTTACCACTCTCCCTGTCCTAACTCTTCTTTGCCCCTGGCTTTGGGGTGGAAGCTGCCCTTGGCCTTCTAGGAACTCCTAGTGTGCCCTTCCAGCGCATGTTACTCACTTCTCTGCCTGACTGCAAATGCCAGACAAAGCTTCATGCCCGTCCAGCTTTCTTCTCATTTTGTGTTCTCTGGCACCATCATGTCTGGCTTAGAATTCCCACGCCACGCTACCTGCTGCGCCTTTTGTCTGTAGTTCCCATTTCTTACTTCATATAGTCCACTGTCTGCTGGACATGGTGCTCTGATGCCTTGATGAGCCCCCACTTGAACAGCTTCAAAGCCTCACTAGAGTTTCCTTCTCCATAAATAAAGCACAACACACAGTGGACAAACCCGTCCTCTTCCTCTCTTCTGTACTACAGGAAATAGCGCCCCCAGCCAGCCCATCGCACCAACAGAGCACCGAGAGCCTGGTGTGGTGGCCCAGCTGGAGACTTAGCTCAGTACAAAGGCCCTGGGCTCAATCTCCAGTACAAAAAATAAAGGAAGAAAAGAAAAAGCAACAAAAAGTTGAGAAGCTAGGTGCCACTTTTCTTTCTGCTGCTTTTCTTGCCCATCAGCTTTATGAGAAAGTGCTGCCGGCTTCACCTCGCATGTACTTTTTCTCCACCTCTGCCGAACCGTCCTCATTCACTGCCTCGTGTATGGCGATGGGTTTATCCCCGATTTTCTTTCAAACACTGAGCTCAGCTTCTTTGATAAAAGCCCTGTGGAGGCTCCGTGCTCCGTAGCTATGGCTCTGAGCATGCTGAGGACAGCCCTGGGGAGGAAGCACCATTAGGGTGGTGCCGTGTGGCTTTGGAGCGGGTCCCAAGGCCAGCGCTCCTTGGCCTTGCTTGCTGGAGCCCTCGTGTTGTGACCCCAAGATGCAGAGCCCCCTGCTTTACACAGAAATGGCAGAAGGCGTCTGGTTGGCAGGAGTGGTCTATGTGACCTCAGCGGGGCCAAGACAAGTGAGAGAGCAGGCCTCCGGGTGACCTCAGCCCGTCACTGAGTCGTGCCCAGGGGCCAGTGCTTCCTGCTGAAGCCCCAGACCTCGTACACTGCTTCCCAGTCCCATCCTGTTTCTTCCTCCACCTCCTCATCTCATGGTCTGGCCGACTTCCAGAATGGCAGCTTTCAACGGCATAATAAAAAGCTTGCTCTTACCAGGGGAGTTTGGGAGTCATTTGTTAGGCAGCAAAAGTAACAGAAATGTTGATGCATCCCATTTGTGTTCAAAGATTTTTTTAAAAAATTCTATTTTTTAAAAAGAGAATAACAATACTGGTAATAATAAAGAGCATTAGAAGCGATACAGAGGGCTGGGGAGACAGCTCAGCAGCATAAACGCCTGCCCGGCAAGTGCAAGGTCCTGAGTCTGATACCCTGTACCCCCTGCCAAAAAAGAAATGATACAGAATTTCACTAAACAAAACAATATGAACTCGAAATATTTGTGCGTTGCACAGTGTGTTCAAAGATTAAAGAAAAGATAAATACTGGAGGATAGGATAGAGCATCTAACAAAGATACAGAAAGAAACAAAAAGGAGCAAATAAAAATGTTGTACTAAAAATACAATATCTGTAATGAATCTTACTGGATGGGCCTAAAAGCAAATTAAACTTCATAGAAAAATCTAAGTGGACCTGGAGACAGGGAATAGAGATTACGGGGCTGTGGTGGTAGCGGTGGGGAGGAGGAATAGGCAGAAGTCGTCAGGGGTGATACCGAGCAGCCCAGTGCGTACGCAGTGGGAGTCCCAGGGAGGAGAAAGAAACACCACGGACACATTTTTTGAAGAAAAAGTCAAGGAAAAAATTCAAAATTTGTTTAAAGAAAGGAAGGGAAAAGAAAAATGAGACAAAAAGAAGAAATGGAAACAAAGGTTTTGTAAACCAGGAGAGGAAGAGGGTTGAAGGAAGGGCAGGGAAAAGGAAGTCATGAGGAATCAAGCTGTGTCATGCATGAGCACAAATTCCCTGGGATGAAGGCGATCTCGCCGCTCCTCTGAAAGGCCCAGTAAACTTAATGAACAACAACAATGAAAAAGAAATATGCTCATAATTCCAGGAAGTTCAACAGTCATCAATAGATTAAGTACAAAAAAACGGCGCCTAATCAGCTTTGGAAACCAGCGATACAGAGAACATGTGAGTCGGGGGAAGGAGAACACATCACACACAAATCACTTGTTAAGAGTAGTTGTTGTATTGTGAGAAGCAACACAACATCTTAGGTGGCTTACACACACTACATCTTACAACACTGCAAGAATAATTACTCATGTTTATTTTTACATCCAAGAAAATATCTTTAAGAAATTAAAATGAAATGAAAACACTTGAAAGCAGATCAAAGATGAGGAAATTAGCAGTAAAACTTCAGATAAGTTAAAAGATGCTAAGAAATATTCCCTATTACCAGTTAAAATTACACTTTAGAAGAGAAAATCATGACCCTCAGACATTCATTAGAAAACCTTCTGGTGTTTATTTTTTGCCTGGCTTTCAACACTTTTCAATATCAGTATAACTTATGCTTATTCAACATGGGAAATAACCTTATTGAAATTGAAGACGCCCAACTCATTTCTGTCTTGTGTCTCCTGGGAAGAATATTTTGAGGAACCTGAGTCAGGTGGATAGAAAGCATACAGGAAGGGGGCGGAGAGACCACTGGGAATAGTTCGGATTGTGGGCGTGAGCGTCCGCTGGGGGCTGGCTAGGGCCCAGCAGGGAGGAGGAAGGGCCGCGTGTGCTGCAGATCAGCAAGGAAGGGCCCCGGCTGCTGCTGCGAGGCCCACGAGGAGGAGCATTCCAGGGTGCTGACTTGGGGCCCAGGCGCAGGGGAGGAGAACTCAGCCCTTCCATGTCTAGGGCAGAGAGGAGGGGCAAAGCTGGGAGGGCAGTGCGGCTGAAGGGGCCGGAGAAATAGCAGCTGGGCATGGGTGCCCTGCTGTTGGCGTGGCGCCTCAGCGCGGGCGCAGGGGAGCGAGGTCACACCTGTGCTCAGGGCGGTGCCCTCGGGGTGCTGTAGAATTTCTCCACTCCTCAGTCTCCTCTCTTCAAAGACTGGAAAACCACAACCCTATCTGTGTTGTCGTGAAGACAGCAGCATAATGGAGGGTGTGAGGGTCCTCACAGCCCCTGTCGCTGTGGTCACAGTCATGCTGGAATGAACCTCTGGTGCTACAATCTCAGGATCCTGAGCACCAGGAGACCAGAGGACAATGGTGATGACACAGGAAGGAGGGTAGAGGCTGAGGGGAGTCCACTGAGTGTCACGCTTAGGGGGTGATGACCTTCTGGTGACAGTGTTAAAAGTGCAGTACAGGGAAAGTGCTAGCTGCGGAGCTTTCTCCAAAGCAGCATCACAACAGAGAAGTCTTCCACCTCTGAGGGCCACGTTTTTCTTCCCTGTTGGTCTGGCAGGACTCAGCCCACCTTGGAGACAGGAGTGTGTGGAGCGGGGAGGTGGAGCCGGCAGCAGGGCTGCAGGAGTCCACTCTGGCAGGTGGCCCAGGAGCCTGCCAGAGTGGAGTGTTGGGGGCTCCCATGGCGTGCATGACGTTACTGGGAACTTGTTACTCTGTCCCCAGAGCACCACGTGCCTATGCACTTCATCCTGGAAGGTGTTCTGAAAGGCTCCTGTCCGCCTGTAGGGCTCAGAGTGCCACACCTGCGGGCTCACAGCCACGGCTTGTGATGGTGGTGGTGCTGGGGACCTCTTCCTGGGTCCTTGACCACGAGGATCTTTTGTTGGCTTGTGCTTTCTTCTATGTCCATTACCTGGAATTTGGTAGATTGAGTGGATTTAGTTCTTGTTCGCAGAGAACTTCAGGGTGCAGGAGCCAGGAACCACATCTTGATCTTCGGGTTCCTGAACTCCACCATTGTGCGAGGCCTGCTTGCCGTGACCCCCCCAGCGTTACCATCACCTTTGTCTTTCGCACAGGTTTGGAAAGCCTGCTCGGCCCTAATTTGTAGCAGAGCCAAGATCCCAACCCAGTCATCTCATTTCAGCCCTGAAATTTTCGGGTGCTTCCTGCTTGGTCCTGACCCCATGAGCCATGGCTCTGGTCCTGCTGAGTGTTCTGTTGCAAATGGAGGAAGCTTACATCGCCTGAGTAGAAACCAGGCTGCAGGGCTCTGCTTCAATCAGTGCCTTCTCCAAGAGCCACCACAGAATGGAGCGGGGAGACACCTCCGTAGAGGCCCTTGTTTTCACACTGGTCCCTTCCAACCTGCGTGGGGGGCTGACACTCGCAGCCATCAGGCATCTGCAGTCCTATGGGACTGAGGAGGGAACCTCAGTGGAGAGGAGGGAAGGGAGGTGGGAAAGTGAGGAGGGGGGCCCTGGGGGAAGAGCGCTGGGCAGCGCCAGGGCCTGTATTCCCTGGGTAGGTGGGGTGTGAAAGCCCAGGTGGGGAGGTGCTCCGTAGAGGTCAGGGGGGTGTGTCTACAGGGGTGTTTCCCAGCTCCACGCTGTGGCGGCTCCTGGAGAAGGCACTGATCGAACTGGAGCCCTGCAGCCTGGTTTCTACTCAGGTGATGCAAGCTTCCTTCATTTGTAACACAACACTCAGCAGCACCAGAGCCAAGGCTTTAGTGGGACACAGGGACATTGCCCCGCAGCGGGGACAGCAGGAGGTGGGGAAGCCCTGCCTACACAGCCTGGGTTGGGGGCTCAGAATTCGTAGCAATGAGGAGTGATTCACACAGCAAGGACTGACAGCCAAGCCGTGCAGGTCCTCAGGGGCTCTGTCAGATTCCCTGCTTCAAGAGCAATTTCACGGGGACAAAGGCAACTCATGAATTTTTTTTAGTTTTAAAGTTAATATTCAATTTGTCAAAGCTAGAAATTTAAAACTCCAGGTAATTATGGGCAGACGATCTGCTTGAAGTCATGTGGACCATTTAGGAGTCTAACAGATTTTAACAAACTACAACTCTGGGTCATCTTATGTACAAATTTAGCAAATGAAACATATTTCAACATTTATATTGCTTCTATAAATTTAATTGCTTGAGTTTTCCTCTGCAGCATTTTGAACAAAACAGTCCAAACAGTGAGATCACCCTTTCTCTTGCTCCTTTTCCTTTCTCCCTCTATCTGTTCTACATCTGCAATGTAGAAAAGCGCAGCGGGCAGCAGGCAGTGGTGAGTGCGAACACCTCGCTTGCTTGTTCTTGCTGGCCTTTCCCTCCCATCTTCCTCCTTCTCTGCTTCCCCAGACTCCTTTCCTCTCTCCAAAAGCCTCCCCCCATTTCCTGCTGTCTCTCTTCTTTGCTCTTTGAATTATTTATGTTTTGGGTTTGCAATCATTCTTAAATGTTTGATTTCCTGATGGATGCCGGTATGCATAGGAACTTAATCTTTGCTTGGGAGCTCAGTAAGGACCCCCGCCCCAACTGCAAATCTAAAATCAGCTACTCGGGCCGGGGAGATGGCTCAGTGAAATAAGCGCTTCCCTGGCAAGTGCAAGGGCCTGAGTTCAATCCCCAGTTCTGCAAAAAAAATAAATAAATAAAAAATAAATAAATAAATAAATAAATAATAAAAATAAAAATAAATCAGCTACTCGATGACACCTTTTAGCATGCACGTGGGCTGGGGTGCAGCTTGGGTAGAAGGGCGGCTGCTTTGCCTGCACAGGGGCCTGGGTTCAATCTCTAGCATCTCAAAACATCCCTGTACCAAAGCCAAAAACATGAAAGCAGAAAGAAGACTGCTTTTCAGGACTGTTATTCTAATAGTCAACTTCCTAGATGTTACAAATATGTGACCACAAGTACACTCAGCTTTCTTAACACAAAAAGCCACAGAGCAGTCTCGACTCTGACTACACAAACACAAGCCCGTCTTCCTGTCCAGGGGGACGTGCTGCTGTTGCCGTGAGTTCTGCATTCTGTGTGCTTCAAGGTTGTTTGGGCTATTTAAAGTTGACCTAGTTGATTATGGCTATGCTGCCTGGGTTTGCCTTGTTGTGATCACAAAAACATTTCTATTATAATATGAAAAATAAATTGCACATATTTCTTTCAGCACATGCTCAGAGTGTTAACAAAGCTATTTGAACTCTACATAATGTGTTTGGTTAGAGAAGCCCCAGCTAGGCAGCCTGCATGTCCACCAATGGGTGAACTGATGAAGAAAATGTGGTATTTATATACGGTAGAGACCTACTCTTCCAAGAAGATGGATAAACGAGCCATTTGTAGAAAAATAGATACACTTTGAGGGCATGATGTTAGATGAAATGGATCAGACACATAAGCTTGAGCATCGCCTGGCTTTTCCTACATGGAAACCCAAATAATAGACAGCAAACCAAAGAAAGATGACAAGAAGTTGAAAGACAGATGGTTCTCAAATGAGAAGGGGAGCAAGAGATGGAGGAGGGAAAAGGATGGCAAGAGCAGTGAAGGTGTGGGGAATGTGTCCCGCCTGCTACAGAGAGATGCTCACTGCTGCCCTCAAGGCGCACACCCAGGTCCCCCAGGCCCCAGGACCGAGGTGCAGCTGCCCAGAGGCAGCAGCAAGGAAGGCAGACCTCAGGCCGAGAGGGAGCTGGGGCAGGGGGTGTGCAAACCGGAGACACAAGCAGGGTTTTACGGCAAGGATTAGATGGAGTAATTGAGGAAGACAATTTGCAGAAGCTCTTTAAATAACAAATTTAATGGAAAGAGAATGAGAAAGTTATGAAGAAGAAGAGAAAATTAGAGCTTCAGAATGAGTCCCAACTGCCCTCCCCATCGTGGCTGTCTCTTTCACCTCTGTCCTTACTCAGCTCTGGCACAAGAAAGTGTGGAGGAGAGTGTAAACAGTCTCCGGGCAACCCGGACTCGGCATCACCAGACAACATCCCAGTCACTGTTTGTATGTGATGCTGTGTCATTGGGCGATGTGGAAGAAGAGAGACCAAAAATAGAGAAGCTTACATTAATCCACTTCTGTGTAACAGTGCTTTGGGGGTGGCGTGGGCTGCTCTGTGAGTTCACGCTGAAGCCCTGGCTCCTTCTGGCTTGTCACCACACTGCTCTGGGCTGTAGTCCTTGTCCTTGAGGGAGCCACTGGTCAGGGTCAACATGGGGCTGAAGGAGGAAGGGCTCTGAGGCTCTGGAAATGGGTGTTGTAGGCAGGTCCTTTGTTAACACAGATCCTTTAATAAAGCAGTTAGCCAAGAACCTTGGGATTTCTTTTGTAAGCAATGTAATGCTTTTCTCTCTATATAATATTTACTTTACACTATCACACTGGTATAGATTGATCATTAGAATGAAGGTTTGGCTTGCAGAGCCAGAAATTATCGCATATTTAGGCAAAGCATGCAAACCACATGCGGTGATCGGAGCAAATTGAGTTCCTCCTTAGAATGCCCATGTAAAGTGGTGCCGTTAACTGTCCACTCTTCAATCTTCCAATTTGAATTACTTCTCCTGTGGAGGAAGCACATGTAGTCAGTAACCTAGCTAGGATGACCAGCGCTCTGGCAAGCCTAGTAAGCTGGAGTAAAGGCCTTTAGGGCTAGAGAGGATGCTAGTAGACGTGGCCTGCGGCTGCGGCCGCTGAGCTAGTTATCTTCACAGTATTATCTTGCTTCTGCAACTCAAAATCTTGCTAATAGACCCTTTTACGATGAAGTGTTCATGTGTGAGCCATTCAAACAATTTCCTAAGATCGGGCAGAGGTCTTCTGTGTGGAGCAGTAGCCCTCGAGGAGGACCAACGGCCTCTCCTCAGCCTTGGGCCTCTTTCTGACCTGGCCACGAGCTGTCACGCACTTTTGGACTCTTCCCAGCCAATTGCCACGTCCGTGTCACCCTGGCTGAGGGGAGGGAGTACGGTACAGAGAATCTTTGCATGATCCTTTGTTCGGGTTTCTACTGCGTTCCTTTCGGTGTTGATTTTGCAAACATCGGTCAGATGCCAGGTGATAACAGTCCACTTTACCCAGAAGTCTGTCTTATCTGATGACTCCTTAGTTCAGTTTCAAAAATGTGGTATTGCCTCTCGTGGCTCTTGGCCACAGCGTCCACATCCCTCCTACTGTATTTTGCACACAGCACATGGGAGCTGTACTGGGACACTTGGACATGCCGTGGGTGCCAGCATGAGGTGGCCTCATGAGGGCCACTCAGGACACCTCCTGATTTGACCCTGCTACAGCTGCGGGTCCCTGAAAGTGAAGAACTTCACTCAGCAGCCAAACCCGAGCAGTCTTGGATTTTTACCCATTTGGTCAATTAAAAAATACAATGCCTAAAATGCATTTTTATATAAGGATACAGAATACTTATATATATTTATTCATCCTTTGCAGTTTTCATTCATAAATTGTGGGTTTGCTTGCAGCTTGGGCTGTCAGCATCCATTGAATGATCAGGACTTGGAACAGTGGGCTTGGATGTCCTGGGGTACAGAGGGTCCCTAATTGACAGCAAGGTGTAAAGTTATACCAGGCAACTGGAGAACAGCACTTGTGAAGTGTTATGACCAAGGACAGGAGGCTGCTCGAGAAGTTGCTTTCCACAGTGAGGGACGATGGCCCCCTGGGGCTTCTCGGGGCTCCACATTCTGTTGTAGCTTCCTTTGCTTGTATCTTTAAAAGAAGGACACTCATTGTCTGAATTAAGTTAGCTGTCACTCTGCTCAGAAATAGGAGGAAGTTTGGATCATCTCTTACGTACACGTGGAATAAGTTTTTCTGTGCATCTTGCAAATCTCAAAGACAAAATTCAGAAACTTGCCAGTCCTGTCTCATTGGGACTGTCTTAAAAATGTGTGTGTGTGTGTGTGTGTGTGTGTGTGTGTGTGTGTGTGTGTGAAAAGGGGAACACCCTGCTATAAACAGGGAAATCTGAGCCTTATCCTTTTGCTTAGGATATTTGATTTTGAGTCACTTTTTAGTTCTCTGCTATGCTTGTAGGACTATGTGCTTAGTTTTCAAACAGTAAAATGGTTGGAGTTTTATATATTTTGGTACTACCTGACAGTGATGGAGGTCTATCAGCCCACCCTGGGGACTGGTGTGTTTACTGTCGTTGTTCTCTGGACCTCATGTAAAGATATAGGTTGGGGGCCTGGGAGATGGCTCAGTAGAATAGGCACTTGCCTGGCAAGCACAAGGTCTTGAGTTCAATCCCCGGTACCACCAAAAAAAAAAAAAAATACAGGTGTGATAAAACAAATACCCCCAAATTTAAAGTCAGAAACATGGACAGTGCTTCACTGTAGGAAATAGTCAATCCAGAGGAGCAGAAAGAAGGAAAAAACCCTCTACCATCCTGTTCAGAGAGCTACTGTCAAGACGTTGGAGTTACCATTTCCACTACATTCTTCCTGTTCGTATGTGTGCATTTGCACAAAGGTGGAATACTGTATGTGAAGAACACAACCTGTGTTATGTGGAAAGCCTGTGGTATTCACCACCTTGCTGAGGTGTAGCACGGTGAATTACACATGTTCACCTTGTGCAACCTGACATTTTGATGTGTGCATGCACCCAAGAGACATCATCAGAACCAAGATAATAAGCATAGCCATTGCCTCCCAAAGGTTCCCCACACCTTGGGAGGTCCCTCCTACAGCCTCTCCAACTCTGTCCGCTGGCACACATTGATTTCTGTCACTACAAATTAGTTTGTATTTTCTAGAAATTTATATCAGTGTAATCATACAGGATAGTCTCTCTGAATTCTTTCATTCAACTTGTAGGGATCAGATGAAGCTGGAAGTTGGTCGTGTGTGTGGGGGCAAGACAAGGCTAAAGTGCTTAAGGCAATCAAGTTACTTCGGTCCTGAGCAAAACATCTTCCCTGCCACAATGCCAGTCATTAGTTGCTAGGCAACCCTGTGTGCATGACGCTAGCTTTGTGAAAAGCATAAATAAAAGCCCCTACAGTGCTCATGCAGTTCTTCTTGTCCCATCCAGAGCAAGGCCTCCACCTGACCTCAGCCTTCATCTCTTTTCTATTTTACTAAATCCTCTGGCTAGTTTTCCCTGAGATCATTTGGAACTGTGCAGATGACTGCTTGTACAACTGCTTACACACTCCAGAAAGAGTAGCTACCATCAAGAAATCAGCCCACAGCAAGCGCTGGTGGGCTGCAGGGGAAAAGGAGCCCGTCTGCACCGTTGGAGTGCAGACTGCTACAGCTACCATGGAAATCAACGGGGAGAGTCCTCAGAAAACTAGGATCAGAGGTTCCATTTGACACAATTGCCCTTCTTGGTATCTTCCCAAAAGAATTAAAAATATTATCCGATAGCAATATTCACAGAAGCACAGTTTGTAATAGCAAAATCTTGGATACAGCCCAAATACCCATCAACTGAGGAGCAGATTAAAAATGATTTTCCTATATAATGGAATACTATTCAGTTATAAAGAAAGATAAACTTGAAACAGGTAAGTGGAGGATAAATAAGGACCAAAATGTACACTACATATTGTGAAATAGGAAAAAATTGTTGCAAAGGAAAGAGGAATTAAGTAAAGGGAAAGGGGAGAAGAAGGAAGGGAAAAGAGAAGGACGGTTTTTAAAAACATGATTGTAAGGAAATTCTCCCACACTTGTTCTTTCTCACTGCCCATATTTCCTGTGTGGTACCTGTTCAATCTTAGAAATCTTCTCTCCCTAATGTTCCCCATCTGTCTCTCTTTTCCCCTCAGGCAATGTATCTAGAGATTTATCAACTTTATTTGAGCTCATAAAACCAACCACTTGTGTTCTGGGTTTTTTTCTGTTGTTTTTCTGTGTTCTGTTTCATAGTCTTCAGTGCTGCTTTATCTGATTTCCTTTTTTCCTGATATCTTGGGCTTTCCTTTGCTGTTCTTTTTCTAGTTTCTTAAGTTGCTAACCAAGGTTACTGACTTGCTACATTTATTATTTATTAGTGTAAGGATTTGGTGCTGTAAATTTCCCTCTTCAGCGGCCTCTTCCACATTTTGTTGTGTTGCATTTTGGCTCCCGTTCAGCTCAAAATGCTTCCCTTTTGATGTCTTCTTCGAGCCAGGGCTTGCTTAGCAGTGTGTTGCTCAGTCGCCAAAGTTCATGCACGTCTTTCCATCAATGATATGCTGGCTTAATTCTTATCATCAAATGACACCCTTAGGACATGCTTGGAGTCCTGCTGAACGCACTATGTCTTGTTTTTGGGACTTAAATGTGTTCTAGCACAGTACATACTCCATGTGCACCTGAGGAGAGCCACTGTGCTGCTGCTACGTGGAGAACTCTGCCAACGACAGTACGCCAAGTTGCTCAACAGAATTTTCAAGTCAGCCTTACTGACTTTTCAATCAATTACAGAAAAAAGGATGCTGAGCTGCCTGACTGTGATTCAAGATTCCTATATTTATCTTTGAAATTTTATCAGTTTTTCTCTTCATGCATTTTGAGACTCCATTATTAGAAACACAGACATCTAGGGTTGCTGTGCTCTAGAGGTGGAGTAACCTTCATTACGAATAATTCTCTCTATTCCTGCTGATGCGCGATTTCACTGCCTTTGTCTTAGTATGGTTGTTCCGCCTAGGTTCCGCTGGGCATCACTACACAAAGTCTTTTGTCCTCCTTTTAACCTGCTTGCACCTTCACCTTTAGATTTTTATTAGCAGCATATTTTGGCCTTTCCTTCTTAAAACCAATCTGATAGTATCTTTCAATCGAGGTGTTCTGTGGCCATTGGCTTTAACGTAGTGATTCGGATGGGTTTAAATCTCTTGATATTTGTTTGATTTTTTAAATGTATTTGGTAGAGGGTCTCACTAAGAAGCTTGGACTCATAGTGATCCTCCTGTTTCAGCCTTCCCAGCACTGGGATTACAGGCATGTGCCACCATGCCCAGCCGTGTTGGCTGGCTCAGTGCACCCGAGGTCAGGGCTGGTGCAGTATGTGGTGCCAGGGATTGAACCCTTGTTTCCTTTTTGTCACATCTGTTTCTCATTTCCAATTTCTGTGCTGTATTTTGGATTGATGGCATATTTTTGTTTCCACTTTTGCTCTGTGGTAGGCTTATTCAGTATAATTCTTTGTTGTACAATTTTATTGTTCACTTAGGATTCGCGGCACTTCTTTAAGTAGCACTGTGCCCCTGCAGGGGACATTTCCCCCATTTGCTTGTGGTGTGATTGCTGTGTCCCAGTGCCTCCCACCTCTCCTGCCTTCTCCTGGGCCTGAGGCTGTTGCTACCATGTGTTTTTCTCCAGCACATGCTGTGCACTCTGCCTTGCATTGCTATTATTATGTTAAACAATCAATTATCCTTTAAGAGACTGAAATAGCATGTCATAAGCCCTTTGCCTTTGGGCACGGAGCTGCTGTCTCTGGTGCTCTGTGTTCCTTCACGCAGACCGAGAGTTCTGATGGGCGCCATTTCCTCTGCACACAGGACTTTCCCTGCAGTGTTCTCTAGTAATGGCCTATTGCTGAGAATTTCCTCTCTGCGCTCCTGCTCTGCCTTCCTCTTTGGGCAGACTTCTTCTGTAGAGTACGCCATGGTGACATTTTCTTTCAGCACTTTAATCCTGTTTCCTCTTGAGGAGAAGCCCCTCACCTTTTTTCTTCTGTAGGGATGCACTTTTCTCCTCTTTTAAGAGCTTGTCTCTGTCATTGTCTCAATGCTTGAGTTTCCTGAGGCTTTTGTAATTTTTGTCAAGTTTGCAACACTTTCGGCCATTATTTCCTCAAATAACTTTTTCTGCCCTTTCTCTCGTTCCTTTTCTCCAGGAAGTCTGATTGCAACTGTCTGGATGATGTGCAGGTTCTCCACAGCTCACTGGGCCGAGCTTGTTGTGGTTCTCTTCTTTCTAGGCAGATGGGTAGATAGGAAGAGGGAGCTAGATGGTCTCTGACTGCGATGGCTTTGTTCAACTTACGAGTTTTTGGCTCCACGATGGCCGGGGGCTGCGCATTCGCTGGGCACTATGTTTGGACTTTGACCTTTTCCTGAACCAGTGACAGGTGGCACTTTCTAGATGGTGGGCAGCGGTGGACAGTGACAGCTCCAGGCCAGCCACAGGCCAAGGACAAACAGCCAGTGCCACGCACCTTCTTCTTAAGATGTGATATTCAGAAGGCTGAATGGGTTAAATGTGTTCTGACTTATACTATTTTCAATTTAAGACTATTTGAAAGATGCCACTTCATTATAAGTCAAGGGGCAAAGAATTATATATAAAACTTTTACCTCTTGTTTCTGCTTGCCCCCCATTTATTGTACATAACAAATATACATATATAGCAAATGGATCTAATTCTTGCCACTATAATTTCTACTTTATCATTGCATTTAGCTAATATTATCCTCACCTTATTACAAACTAAGTGGTTACTTTTATCTATTCACATCTTTATAAGTTTTGTGTTCGCTTATTTTCAAAATTAATTAAATCTCTTCGTACATTTTGGAAATACATACTATATTTCCTCCAAAACCCTTCCTGCATTTTTTATGGGTTAATTTCTTACTGGTAGCCATTCTTTCTTGAGTGAGATGGAATCGCAGCATTGTTTTAATTTGTGTCTCTCAAATGCCCAGTGAAGTTGAACATTTTTCATACTTTAATTTGCCATTTCTACTTTTTCTTCTAAGAAGTTTGTATTTCATTCAGAGGCCTGTTTTTGGATTTGGCCTTTAAATTTGGGGGATTTGTTTTATTGGGTTCTTTATATATTCTAGATAGTAGACCATTGTTTGAGGAACACGTGGCAATTTTTTTTTCTACTCTGAGAGTTGTCTCTTCACTCTGTTGGTGATTTATTTCGTGTGCAAAAGCTTTTGATGAGATGAGAGTCCAGTTGTTGATTCTTTGTAATATTTCCTGTGTCCTTGGGGCTCTGTTCTTAAAAACCTCGCCCACAATGATGGCTTCAAGAGATCTACTTATTCTCTTTTCCAGTAGATTTAGTGTTTCTATTTTACTATTTTGATCTTTGATCTATTTTTATTTTAGTTTAGTGGGTGGTGAGATACATGGGTCTAGTTTTAGTCTTTGGCATGTGGAAAGCCAGTTTTCCCGGTGCTATTTCTTAAAGAGGTTTTCTTCCAGTGAAGGTGGTTAACCCCTTTGTTGAAGATAAGTTAGATGAGTGTTTGGAATTGTTTCTGTGTCTTCTGATCTGTTCTGTCAATCTTTAGATCTGTTGTTTTGCCAGAAATGTGCTGTTTTTCATTACAATAGTTCTGTAGTGCAATTTCAACTGATGCTTCTGGGCTTCTCTTTGTTACTAAGAATTGTTTTCACTATTCCATGTCTCTTCTGTTTGCAAATGAATTTTAGAATTGTTTTCTCTACTTTTGTGAAATATGCTATTGGTATTTTTTATTTGGATTGCAAGGCCATTGTCACTGTGTTTGTTTTTCCTACCCATGAACAAGGGAATAATGTCTGCTTGCATCTCCTTTTTCAGAGTCCTATAGTTATCCATGTAGAGATCTTTTACTTTCTTTGTTATACTGACTCCTAAGTCTTTCATTTCTTGCATGCTGCTGTGAAAGGTGTTGTTTCCCTAATTTCTCCTCAGTGAGTTTGTTATCTGTGTACAAGAATGCTATTAATGTTTGAGTGCTGACTTTGCCTCCAGCTATGTAAATGAATTAGGTTATTAAATCCAAAATTCTTTTGGGTGGAGTTTTTAGGGTTTTCTATGCAGAGTGTCATGCCAACTGTGAATAATAATTTAGTTTTTTCCCCTATCTTTATTCTTTTTATTTTTCTCTCTTGTCTAATTGCTCTGGTTAATGTTTCCAGAACTGTATTGAATAAGAGTGGTGACAGTGGACATCCTTACTTTGTTCCTCATTTTAGAGTGAAGGCTTCCAGTTTTTGACAATTTAGTATGGTATTGGCTGTTGGTTTGTCATAGATGGATTTTATTGGGTTGAGAAACAGATAATCTATCCCACTTTTCTGTAGAGATTTTAGTATAAATAGGTGTTATACTTTATCAAATGTTTTTTCTGCCTCTTTTGAGATAGTAGTGTGATTTTTTTATCCTTGGCTTTGGTGATATGGTATATTATATTTATTGATCTGTGAAGTGTTGAACCATCCCTTCATATCTGGGGTGAAGCTTACTTGAAATTCATATGC